>NC_069717.1:1445569-1528069 GCF_027358585.1 Pangasianodon hypophthalmus
AAAGAGCAGGAAGAGAAAGCTGCGTGTGTGTGTATGTGTGTGTGTCGGTGTCGGTGTGTGTGCAGCCATGGACCTGCGCTCGGAGCTGCTCAAGTCCATCTGGTTCGCTTTCACGGCGCTGGACGTGGAGAAGAGCGGCAAAGTGTCCAAGTCCCAACTGAAGGTGAGTAACAGACCCGAACTGAACCAGAACCGGAGTGTACAAACGTACACAAACCCATTAACACACACTCGGACGTGTGTTAGTGTGAGTGTTAGTGTGTGTGAGTGATGCCAAGCTTTCTGATGGTGTTTTATCATATTTATTTTATTTATGCAAAAGCTACTGTTCTCACACAGCTTAATTTCCTGTGTGTGTGTGTGTGTGTGTGTGTGTGTGTGTGTGTGTGTGTGTGTGTGTGTGTGTGTGGGGCCTCCTTAACCACATGGTGTGCAGCTGCTCAAATATCATTCTAACCTACTTTCTTTCTTTCTTATTATTATTTTTTAAATGGATCTGAAGTAAATATAGAAGAAAATTTTTCTTGTTTTGATAAAAAGGTGTAAATGTGATGTTGAGACGTTCTTTTTTTTTAAATCTTACATATTAAAGAAAAGAAAGAAAGAAAGGATGGATTTTGGTTTAGGAAAAAAAAAGTTATAAAATAATGAAATTATTTTTTCCATATTTTAATTATTTACCTGAACGCTGAATGTAAGTGCAGTCTGACTTGCTCTGAATCAGCTAGTCGAGTTTTCATGTGAGAGCCAATTTCTTACTGAACTTTTTTTAAAGTCTAAAAGAGTTATTTATTATAAATTGGACATAAAATTAAAAAAAAAAAAAAAAGAAAAGTCATAGTAAACCAAAGAAAGGATGACCAAGAAAAACAATGCTGTAGCCACACAATTTAGTCTAAAACAGAAATGCTAAAGTTAAAGGACCTTTACAACTGCAGGGTAAATATAAATCATTTAATATTATTATATATAATAATATATAATAGTGTGTGTGTGTGTGTGTGTGTGTGTGAGTTTGGTGTTAAAGCTGTTAGTCAGATTAAAAATTTTTGCTTACTCACACATACAGGACATTATTATAGTCATGAGTGTCTTGTTATAAAACATTCAAACCATTCTTGCCACCCTGTTGATATAATATATGATAAGAATAAAGAGAGAAGAGAATAAAATAAAAGAAATAGAAATAAAAAAACTGAGGAAAATCAGAAAATTAAGAGGGAGAGATATACTAGAGCAGGGATCTTTAAGTGTCATAAATTCCACGGACCGCCTCAGTGTGGATTTATTTCATGAACATTATTTAAAATTCTGAAATATGTGTAGGTCGGATTTGGCTTCGGTGCTTGGACCCCTAAATATAATAACTTAGCACTGTAACATGATTTAAAAAAAAAAGAAAAAAAAAAAAGTCGTGGCTATGATTGACGGACGCCATGTTGAGATCCACTGTACTAGAGTGAAATATAGAGGAATTAAAAACTATATATATGTGTAAAATGTGTGTGTGTGAGAGAGAGAGAATTGGAAACGTGTGTGTGTGTGTGTGTGTGCCATTCCACTGAGAGTTAATGCTGATTGGTCGCCTGCTGTAACACTCATTATGACGTCATCACCTGTCAGCTGGAATTCAAATTTGCTAGCATTTCATTTAAATGTAAACAGGGTCTCAGGATGAAAAAAAAAGAAATTCAGAATAAAACATCCTCAATAACAGTCTCTCAGGATTTGTTTGTTTGTTTGTTTGTTGATTTATTTGTTTTTGGGAAAAGTGTGCAAGCTGCAAATTAGGACGTGGCCACAAACAAGAGAGTGTGACAATTTTCACCAAAAAAAAAAAAAAAAAAAAAGGGTCCACAAAATGTCACTACCATGACATACTTTACAAACTAATAAAGAATTTCAGTTCTTTGTGTCAGAAATCAAAATAAAGCTGAAAGTCTGTGACTGTAGGTCTTCAACTCAATGTTTGCAGGTTAAAAAAAAAAAAAAGTATCTGAGCTCCTTTACTGAGCGTGTGAACGTGCTAATGCAATCCTACAACCATTAATTTAATTTTACCATTAAATTAATCCTGAATTTCCCTTCAGGGATTAATAAAGCTTATCTTATCTTATTTTATTAGCAATGGCTACAGAGCAGTCTGTTTAATTGTTGATGTAGCTGTCAGTTATTAACAGCTGAACACGTTTAACACGAATACCTTTCTCCTAAAAGCTCTTGAATTTCTTGTCTACTTCGGCTAGTCGTGTCTTTACTGTAACACGGTTCAGAGTTGTTTGTTTTTTTGCCTGAAAGTCTTTTCTCAGTTTTCTCATTGCAATTTTTGTTTCTTTTACTTGAACGACTGACAGAAATTGTGATGAAGCAATTCTAATGTAATTTTGAGGGAACTTTTAAGAAAGTATGACACATGATGGCATAGTTGTTGTTTTTTTTTTTCTTTTCAATTTAAATTGAGTTTCAGATGTTAGTGGGAGGCCACCGGATGTGGTGATACTTCGCTGTGTGTGTGTGTGTGTGTGTGTGTGTGTGTTGATCTGATAACACAAAAGCACCATCTTACACTGAATTCAACATACTGAGGAAATTATTAAAACTGTCAAAAATGCAAAGTCGTGGTTATTGAGTTTGTCACTGCAGTTTGTTTCGGTGTGTAGAGTGTTAATACACTCGGGTTAGGTGTGTGTTACGTGCTCAGTGAAATCGCAGAACATCTGTATTACTTTAGCCGAAAACAAAAACACATTATATCTTTACTAACGGTGAATTATTTAAAAAAATGATTAAAAGCAAATCAGGTTTAATTCACAGGTTTGTTTACAGAGAGAAGCACATTCTTTATTCTTTCTTTTTTTTTTTTTAATGAATTATTTATAATCTCGTCACATTTGTGGATATTGTGGTTGAGGTGTGTGTGAGATTTTTTTTTTTTTTTATAACCTTCTTCCGCAAACACTCAACCAAGTGGATATTTTCAGAGGAGCTTAATTGGTTCTGTTTCTCCGAGTATAAACAGATTAGTGATTTAAACCGCCGTAACCCAGCAGTTCCTCGAGCAGGAATTTCTTTATCGTATCTGATCACGCATTCACACCACAACCTTTTTTTTTCCCGGATCCTGTGGAATCCCAATCCCGAGGCAGCAACTCATTCTGAACCTGTAAAAACAGCAGTGTTGTAATCATTAAGTTTGTTTCTAGCGTCTCAGCTCCAGGGTGGAAAAGTGTGGAATAAATTCCGTCACCGTTGTTTAGATGCAGGAGCAGCAGGAGTCTTGAGCCCTGTTTAGACTGGATTAGTTTTCCATGTGAAGGTGTTTAATGAAGTTATTCCCGAAGTGTCAGGATTTTCCAGACTGCACATGTACGTGTAGTTCTATTAAAATGAGCGGTAGAAATAACTCCAGGTAACATGCTGTATATTCTGAATGGAAAAAAAACTGGAGCGGAGAACCCACAGAGCATTAAAATAATATCAGAGCCGCGACGCTTCAGGGGGTTTTAGGGATGTAACTGAGTTCCTAGCACAGGTACAGACTACAGACATGTTATAGTCATGTGACCTGCTAATGATCAAGAGTGGCCACGCCCCCTATGACGAGCACTTCATAGGACACAATCAGTATGTTCTCAGATTTGTCACTGTTGAGCCTCAATCAGTTAACCAGAGCAGGAAGAGGTGTGTGTGAGTGGTCTGTGTGTGTGTGTGTGTGTGTGTGTGTGTGTGTGTGTGTGTGTGTGTGTGTGTGTGTGAGTAAATCTGTTCGTTATAAGCAGTCTGATATCATGAAAGTAGAGTGTGCATGTAATCAATAGCAGCGGGCCGAGAATTGAGCCTTGGGGAACACCATGTGACGAAACTGTGTGTGTGTGTGTTCCAGGTTCTATCTCATCATCTGTGTACGGTGTTGTGTGTGTGTGTGTGTGTGTGTGTGTTGTAGGTTCTGTCTCATAATCTGTGTACAGAGTTTTGTGTGTGTGTGTATGTGTGTGTGTTCCAGGTTCTATCTCATCATCTGTGTGTGTTGCAGGTTCTGTCTCATAATCTGTGTACGGTGTTGTGTGTGTGTGTGTGTGTGTGTGTGTGTGTGTGTGTGTGTGTGTGTGTGTGTGTGTGTGTTGCATGTTCTGTCTCATAATCTGTGTACGGTGTTGTGTGTGTGTGTGTGTGTGTGTGTGTGTTTGTGTGTGTGTTGCAGGTTCTGTCTCATAATCTGTGTACGGTGTTGTGTGTGTGTGTGTGTGTGTGTGTGTGTTGCAGGTTCTGTCTCATAATCTGTGTACGGTGTTGTGTGTGTGTGTGTGTGTGTTGCATGTTCTGTCTCATAATCTGTGTACGGTGTTGTGTGTGTGTGTGTGTGTGTGTGTGTGTTGCATGTTCTGTCTCATAATCTGTGTACAGTGTTGTGTGTGTGTGTGTGTGTGTGTTGCAGGTTCTGTCTCATAATCTGTGTACGGTGTTGTGTGTGTGTGTGTGTGTTGCATGTTCTGTCTCATAATCTGTGTACAGTGTTGTGTGTGTGTGTGTGTGTGTGTGTTGCATGTTCTGTCTCATAATCTGTGTACGGTGTTGTGTGTGTGTGTGTGTGTGTGTTGCAGGTTCTGTCTCATAATCTGTGTACGGTGTTGTGTGTGTGTGTGTGTGTTGCAGGTTCTGTCTCATAATCTGTGTACGGGGTTGTGTTTGTGTGTGTGTGTGTGTGTGTGTGTGTTGCAGGTTTTGTCTCATAATCTGTGTACGGTGTTGTGTGTGTGTGTGTGTTGCAGGTTCTGTCTCATAATCTGTGTACAGTGTTGTGTGTGTGTGTGTGTGTTGCAGGTTCTGTCTCATAATCTGTGTACGGTGTTGTGTGTGTGTGTGTGTGTGTTGCAGGTTCTGTCTCATAATCTGTGTACGGTGTTGTGTGTGTGTGTGTGTGTGTTGCAGGTTCTGTCTCATAATCTGTGTACGGTGTTGTGTGTGTGTGTGTGTGTTGCAGGTTCTGTCTCATAATCTGTGTACGGTGTTGTGTGTGTGTGTGTGTTGCAGGTTCTGTCTCATAATCTGTGTACGGTGTTGTGTGTGTGTGTGTGTGTGTGTGTGTTGCAGGTTCTGTCTCATAATCTGTGTACGGTGTTGTGTGTGTGTGTGTGTGTGTGTGTGTGTGTGTGTTGCAGGTTCTGTCTCATAATCTGTGTACGGTGTTGTGTGTGTGTGTTTGTGTGTGTGTGTGTGTGTGTTGCATGTTCTGTCTCATAATCTGTGTACGGTGTTGTGTGTGTGTGTGTGTGTGTTTGTGTGTGTGTTGCAGGTTCTGTCTCATAATCTGTGTACGGTGTTGTGTGTGTGTGTGTGTGTGTGTGTGTGTTGCAGGTTCTGTCTCATAATCTGTGTACGGTGTTGTGTGTGTGTGTGTGTGTGTGTTGCAGGTTCTGTCTCATAATCTGTGTACGGTGTTGTGTGTGTGTGTTTGTGTGTGTGTGTGTGTGTTGCATGTTCTGTCTCATAATCTGTGTACGGTGTTGTGTGTGTGTGTGTGTGTGTGTGTGTTTGTGTGTGTGTTGCAGGTTCTGTCTCATAATCTGTGTACGGTGTTGTGTGTGTGTGTGTGTGTGTGTGTGTGTGTGTGTTTTGCAGGTTCTGTCTCATAATCTGTGTACGGTGTTGTGTGTGTGTGTGTGTGTGTGTGTTGCAGGTTCTGTCTCATAATCTGTGTACGGTGTTGTGTGTGTGTGTGTGTGTGTGTGTGTTGCAGGTTCTGTCTCATAATCTGTGTACGGTGTTGTGTGTGTGTGTGTGTGTTGCAGGTTCTGTCTCATAATCTGTGTACGGTGTTGTGTGTGTGTGTGTGTGTGTGTGTGTGTTTTGCAGGTTCTGTCTCATAATCTGTGTACGGTGTTGTGTGTGTGTGTGTGTGTTGCAGGTTCTGTCTCATAATCTGTGTACGGTGTTTGTGTGTGTGTGTGTTGCAGGTTCTGTCTCATAATCTGTGTACGGTGTTGTGTGTGTGTGTGTGTCTGTGTTGCAGGTTCTGTCTCATAATCTGTGTACGGTGTTGTGTGTGTGTGTGCGTGTGTGTGTGTGTGTGTGTTGCAGGTTCTGTCTCATAATCTGTGTATGGTGTTGTGTGTGTGTGTGTGTGTTGCATGTTCTGTCTCATAATCTGTGTACGGTGTTGTGTGTGTGTGTGTGTGTGTGTGTTGCAGGTTCTGTCTCATAATCTGTGTACGGTGTTGTGTGTGTGTGTGTGTGTGTGTGTGTTGCAGGTTCTGTCTCATAATCTGTGTACGGTGTTGTGTGTGTGTGTGTGTGTTGCAGGTTCTGTCTCATAATCTGTGTACGGTGTTGTGTATCCCTCACGACCCGGCCGCTCTGGAGGAACATTTCCGTGATGATGATGATGGACCGGTCTCTAGTCAGGGCTACATGCCGTACCTCAACAAGTACATACTCGATAAGGTACTACCCGTCTACTCTCCCTTCTTTCTTTCTCTCTTTCTTTCTGTCTACTCTCCTGTCTTTCTTTCTTTGTCTTTCTCTGTATTTCTTACTTTCTTTCTTTCATTCTGTCATTCATTCTTTTATTCTGTCTTTCATTCTGTCTTTGTGTCTTTTATTCTGTCTTTCTTTCCTGCTTTCTGTCTTTCTCTCTTTTCTTTCATTCTGTCTTTTGTCTTTCTGTCTCTTTCTTTCATTCTGTCTTTTGTCTTTCTGTCTCTTTCTTTCATTCTGTCTTTTGTCTTTCTGTCTCTTTCTTTCATTCTGTCTTTTGTCTTTCTGTCTCTTTCTTTCTTTCTGCCTTTCTTTCTCTCATTCTTTTTTTTTACTTTGTCTTTCTGCCTTTCGTTCTTTCCTTGTCATTCTTTCATTCTCTCTTTCTTTCTGTCTTTTTTCTTTCATTCTCCCTTTCTTTCGGTCTTTGTCTTTCTTTCTTTCTGTTTTTCTTTCTGTCTTTCATTCTGTTTCTTTCAGCAGAGTTACCTTTTGTCTTTTTTTCTTCTTTCGTTTCTTCCTAAAATGTTTCTTGCTCTAACACAGTGCAAAATTGGCCCATTTGACTTATCTTTCTTTCTTTCTTTTTCTTTCTTTCTATGTTTTTCTTCCTGTGCGAGTGATTCATGACTCATCCTGAAAAGTGCAGTAATGCCCGAAAGTCTGAGCGCTTTACTATTTATTCTTTTTCCGTTTCTCTTCCTTTTTCCTATTTAGCTCCTATTTGGTACAAACTCCAGGTAAATCTACTAAAACTAGTGTTGATGTCTTCGTTATTATTCAAATGTTTGCATTTAATAAACAAAAACAAAAATTTCTGTATCTGAACATTTTATCAGTCCCCTAAATCAGCGTTTCTCAACATCTTTACAGTCGGGGCAGTTTTTAACCGTAAAACAAACTTCAGTGCAGATTTATTTTATAAACGCTCTATTAAACAATCTGGAATAAATTAAACATTTAATTTAAAATGTTAAATAATTTAAATGTTTAAATTACTAATATTTAAATAACTTTGATTGCAGTTTCTACTACTGATGCAAATAAATCAAAACACCCACTACTGACTCAAAAGAATCGTAACTTATACTTCTGACTCAAATGAATCAAAACATCTACTAATGACTTAAAAGAATCGTAACGTATACTACTGACTCAAATGAATCAATGTCTACTACTAGCTCAAAAGAATCAGAACATCTACTAATGACTTAAAAGAATCAGAATATATACTACTGTCTCAAAAGAATCAAAACATATACTACTGACTGAAATGAATCAAAATGTCTACTACTGACTCAAAAGAAAATGTACTACTGGCTTAAAGAATCAGAACATCTACTAATGACTTAAAAGAATCAAAATATATACTACTGACTCAAATGATTCTGAACATCTACTACTGACTCAAATGATTCTGAACATCTACAACAGACTAAAAAGAATTAAAATGTCTATTACTGACTCAAATGATTCTGAACATCTACTACTGACTCAAATGATTCTGAACATCTACTACTGACTTAATTGAATAATAACATCTACTACTGACTCAAATGATTCTGAACATCTACTACTGACTTAATTGAATAATAACATCTACTACTGACTCAAATGATTCTGAACACTACAGAAAAGAAGATACTGACCTAGCAAAACCAGAACCCTAACAGTGGCAATGTAACAGAACCAGAGCAACACTGAACCAATTACTGACCCAAATTGTGTGTGTGTGTGTGTGTGTGTGTGTGTGTGAGATTAGGTGGAGGAGGGCAAGTTTGTGAAGGAGGACGTGGACGAGCTCTGCTGGACTCTCACAGCCAAGAAGAACTACAGGCCGACGGGGGACAGCATCCTGCCTCAGAAAGACGCCTTCCGGCTCTGGTGTCTCTTCATCTTCCTCTCGGAGGACAGATATCCGCTAGTGATGATCCCTGATGAGGTGAGACACACACACACACACACACACACACACTACTCTCAGTCTACACCCTCGAGAATTAAAATAAAACGTAGTGAACGAAAAAAAATATACGGCTTACATAACTGCATTTAGCTAATCACAATCGGCTAACAACGTATTAGTAAATGCTAGTATTAATGCTAACCCAAGTGCTGGCTAATTCGCTAAGCACTAGAGCTAACGCTAATGCCATAAATAGAAGCTGGCTTAATCACAATGGCTAAATCTAAAGGAGCAGAATTACCCATAATGCATTGGAAATTAGGTTGTGAATACATGTGAACACAATACCTGATGTGTTAGCTTATTTGTGGTTAGTGTATTAGCAGGTTGAGAGGCGCTAGCTGCTGTGTTGTGGTGACGCGCGTGTGTTTTGTGTTAAGGCGTTTCTGAAGTCTAAACCTCAGGGAGCGCTGGGGCAGGAAGTAAGAAAGCGCCAGGCTTTAAAACTGCAGAGTATTAAAATGTGCTGGTGCCACAATGTCATCTGTGGCGTGGTTTAGCGATAACTTTTCTCCCTTTGTCCCTTTAGCAGTAAAGTACGTGAAGCTAACTGTAGGTACAAATTCTGAAAGCTTGACCACAAACAATCACAGGGCTGACGTGGCTTTATCAAAACAGTGCACACTCGTGTGAGCGAAAGCTAACCTAGCGAGGGAAAAGCAAGCTAGTCAGTGAAAGCTAACATAATGAAGAAAAATAACTTACCGTTTAAAAACAAACTATTAAGTGAAACAACTTGGTGAGCAAAAGCTAGCCTAGCAAGTTGAGATAAAGCTAACCTAGCAACTGAAAGCTAACCTAGTGAGTGCAAAATAACCTCCCAAGTAAAACCTCAGCTAGCAATTGAAAGCTAATCTACTGAGTGAATGCTAACTTAAGCAAAAGCTAATGTATCCAGAGAAAGCTAAGCTAGTGAGGGAAAAACCAACTTAACATGTAAAAACAACCTACTGAGGGAAAGCTAAGCTAGTGAGTCAAATGAAAGCTAACCTAGCAAGTGAAAGGTAGCCTGGGGACTGAAAACTAACCTAGCGTGTGTAAACTAACATAGCGACTGAAAGCTAACATACTGCAAGCTAGCAACTGAAAGCTAATCAAGTGAATGAAAGATAACCTAGTGAGAAAAAAAAACAACTTCACATGTAAACGCAAACTACTAAAAAAAAAAAAAAGAAAACTAATATATCAAAAGAAAGCTAAGCTAATGAGCGAAAGCTAATATATCAAAAGAAAGCTAAGCTCGTGAGCGAAAGCTAATATATCAAAAGAAAGCTAAGCTAGCGAGCGAAAGCTAATATATCAAAAGAAAGCTAAGCTAGCGAGAGTGAAAGCTAATATATCAAAAGAAAGCTAAGCTAGCGAGAGTGAAAGCTAATATATCCAAAGAAAGCTAAGCTAGCGAGAGAAAGCTAATATATCAAAAGAAAGCTAAGCTAGCGAGCGAAAGCTAATATATCAAAAGAAAGCTAAGCTAGCGAGCGAAAGCTAATATATCAAATGAAAGCTAAGCTCGCGAGCGAAAGCTAATATATCAAAAGAAAGCTAAGCTAGCGAGAGTGAAAGCTAATATATCCAAAGAAAGCTAAGCTAGCGAGAGAAAGCTAATATATCAAAAGAAAGCTAAGCTAGCGAGCGAAAGCTAATATATCAAAAGAAAGCTAAGCTAGCGAGCGAAAGCTAATATATCAAATGAAAGCTAAGCTCGCGAGCGAAAGCTAATATATCAAAAGAAAGCTAAGCTAGCGAGCGAAAGCTAATATATCAAAAGAAAGCTAAGCTCGCGAGCGAAAGCTAATATATCAAAAGAAAGCTAAGCTAGCGAGCGAAAGCTAATATATCAAAAGAAAGCTAAGCTCGTGAGCGAAAACTAATATATCAAAAGAAAGCTAAGCTATCGAGCGAAAGCTAATATATCAAAAGAAAGCTAAGCTAGCGAGCGAAAGCTAATATATCAAAAGAAAGCTAAGCTAGCGAGAGTGAAAGCTAATATATCAAAAGAAAGCTAAGCTCGTGAGCGAAAGCTAATATATCAAAAGAAAGCTAAGCTATCGAGTGAAAGCTAATATATCAAAAGAAAGCTAAGCTATCGAGTGAAAGCTAATATATCAAAAGAAAGCTAAGCTAGCGAGCGAAAGCTAATATATCAAAAGAAAGCTAAGCTCGTGAGCGAAAGCTAATATATCAAAAGAAAGCTAACCTAGTTAGCTAATATATCAAAAGAAAGCTAAGCTAGTGAGTGAAAGCTAATATATCAAAAGAAAGCTAAGCTATCGAGCGAAAGCTAATATATCAAAAGAAAGCTAAGCTAGCGAGCGAAAGCTAATATATCAAAAGAAAGCTAAGCTCGTGAGCGAAAGCTAATATATCAAAAGAAAGCTAACCTAGTTAGCTAATATATCAAAAGAAAGCTAAGCTAGTGAGTGAAAGCTAATATATCAAAAGAAAGCTAAGCTATCGAGCGAAAGCTAATATATCAAAAGAAAGCTAAGCTCGCGAGCGAAAGCTAATATATCAAAAGAAAGCTAAGCTAGCGAGCGAAAGCTAATATATCAAAAGAAAGCTAAGCTCGTGAGCGAAAACTAATATATCAAAAGAAAGCTAAGCTATCGAGCGAAAGCTAATATATCAAAAGAAAGCTAAGCTAGCGAGCGAAAGCTAATATATCAAAAGAAAGCTAAGCTAGCGAGAGTGAAAGCTAATATATCAAAAGAAAGCTAAGCTCGTGAGCGAAAGCTAATATATCAAAAGAAAGCTAAGCTATCGAGTGAAAGCTAATATATCAAAAGAAAGCTAAGCTATCGAGTGAAAGCTAATATATCAAAAGAAAGCTAAGCTAGCGAGCGAAAGCTAATATATCAAAAGAAAGCTAAGCTCGTGAGTGAAAGCTAATATATCAAAAGAAAGCTAAGCTATCGAGCGAAAGCTAATATATCAAAAGAAAGCTAAGCTCGCGAGCGAAAGCTAATATATCAAAAGAAAGCTAAGCTAGCGAGCGAAAGCTAATATATCAAAAGAAAGCTAAGCTCGTGAGCGAAAACTAATATATCAAAAGAAAGCTAAGCTATCGAGCGAAAGCTAATATATCAAAAGAAAGCTAAGCTAGCGAGCGAAAGCTAATATATCAAAAGAAAGCTAAGCTAGCGAGAGTGAAAGCTAATATATCAAAAGAAAGCTAAGCTCGTGAGCGAAAGCTAATATATCAAAAGAAAGCTAAGCTATCGAGTGAAAGCTAATATATCAAAAGAAAGCTAAGCTATCGAGTGAAAGCTAATATATCAAAAGAAAGCTAAGCTAGCGAGCGAAAGCTAATATATCAAAAGAAAGCTAAGCTCGTGAGTGAAAGCTAATATATCAAAAGAAAGCTAACCTAGTTAGCTAATATATCAAAAGAAAGCTAAGCTAGTGAGTGAAAGCTAATATATCAAAAGAAAGCTAAGCTATCGAGCGAAAGCTAATATATCAAAAGAAAGCTAAGCTAGCGAGCGAAAGCTAATATATCAAAAGAAAGCTAAGCTCGTGAGCGAAAGCTAATATATCAAAAGAAAGCTAACCTAGTTAGCTAATATATCAAAAGAAAGCTAAGCTAGTGAGTGAAAGCTAATATATCAAAAGAAAGCTAAGCTATCGAGCGAAAGCTAATATATCAAAAGAAAGCTAAGCTAGCGAGCGAAAGCTAATATATCAAAAGAAAGCTAAGCTAGCGAGAGTGAAAGCTAATATATCAAAAGAAAGCTAAGCTCGTGAGCGAAAGCTAATATATCAAAAGAAAGCTAAGCTATCGAGTGAAAGCTAATATATCAAAAGAAAGCTAAGCTATCGAGTGAAAGCTAATATATCAAAAGAAAGCTAAGCTAGCGAGCGAAAGCTAATATATCAAAAGAAAGCTAAGCTCGTGAGCGAAAGCTAATATATCAAAAGAAAGCTAACCTAGTTAGCTAATATATCAAAAGAAAGCTAAGCTAGTGAGTGAAAGCTAATATATCAAAAGAAAGCTAAGCTAGCGAGCGAAAGCTAATTTATCAAAAGAAAGCTAAGCTATCGAGTGAAAGCTAATATATCAAAAGAAAGCTAAGTTAGCGAGTGAAAACTAATATATCTAAAGAAAGCTAAGCTAGCGAGCGAAAGCTAAAATATCAAAAGAAAGCTAAGCTCGTGAGCGAAAGCTAAAATATCAAAAGAAAGCTAAGCTCGTGAGCGAAAACTAATATATCTAAAGAAAGCTAAGTTAGCGAGTGAAAACTAATATATCTAAAGAAAGCTAAGCTAGCGAGTGAAAGCTAATATATCAAAAGAAAGCTAAGCTAGCGAGCGAAAGCTAATATATCAAAAGAAAGCTAAGCTAGCGAGAGTGAAAGCTAATATATCAAAAGAAAGCTAAGCTCGTGAGCGAAAGCTAATATATCAAAAGAAAGCTAAGCTAGCGAGTGAAAGCTAATATATCAAAAGAAAGCTAAGCTAGCGAGCGAAAGCTAATATATCTAAAGAAAGCTAAGCTCGCGAGTGAAAGCTAATATATCAAAAGAAAGCTAAGCTAGCGAGCGAAAGCTAATATATCTAAAGAAAGCTAAGCTCGCGAGTGAAAGCTAATATATCAAAAGAAAGCTAAGCTAGCGATCACAGCTACTGTGTGGAACAATCCTGATTCTTGATGCTTGCTGTGTTTATTTCTGCTTCTTCGGCTGGAATTATCAAACAGAACGCTTTCTATGGATAGAAGTATTTGTAAATAGTATTCCTGAGCTCTATATAGCGTTAAAGACGGCATTGTTTTCTTAGAGGAGAGAATTTGTGTCCGTCGTGTGGCTCTGTGGCGCATGGAAGCAAAACACAAAACCTTCAGGAAAAGTGTAAAGTGTAAACAGGAACTAGTTATTTAATTATTTATTTTTTTTACTGTGTTGCTCCAGTGTTAGAAAATGGGCTAAAAGTTCATAAGAACAGCTTTGGTAGTATTTTCTCTCGCTTAAAACTGACGATTTTATGGCTGCAGAGTTTTGAGTTTGCGTTATAAAGTCGCATATTTTATACGTTTTCTGTCCTTAGACTTCCACTATAAGTGAGTTTTGTACAGATTTGAGTGAACAGATTTTCTGTTCTTTGCTCAGTGCAGGGAAACGTCTCTCTCTCTCTCTCTCTCTCTCTCTCTCTCTCACACACACACTCTCATATACAGTTCTGTGCAAAAGTCTTAGGCACATGCAAAGAAATGCTGTAGAGCAAAGATGCCTTCAAAACTAATGAAATTAAATGTTTCTACATTTAAACAAAATACTATAAAGAGCAGTAAACAGTAATAAATGAAAGAAAGTCGATATTTAATGTGACGATCCTTCATTTTTAAAAAAAAATAAACAGTATCTGAGGTGCAGTGTGTGCAGTTTTATAAGGAAATGAGCTGGAAGTGTTACTGAGCATCTTGCAGAAGCAGCCACAGTTCTTCTGGAGACTTTGACTGTCGACTCGCTTCTTATTTCTGCAGCGAAACCCAGCAGCCTTCATTATGTTTTTATCTGAAAAGTGTCTCTTATGGAATCTGCTGCTTTCTTTACTGACATACAAACATTTTTCTGTAACATTTCATTTTGTTCTGGAAAACTAATGTTTGGAATCTAAAATGTTTTTGTACTGAATCAATAATGTAGAAGTCAGAAAATAAACATCTATAACAAAGTTTGTACTAAAAAAAAACAGTGCCAAGACTTTTGCATATATATATATATATACAGATGTACTGTAATTTACTTATTTAGCATCAAGCAACTCTGGGGATAAATATAAAGGGGTGTGTGTGTGTGTGTGTGTGTGTGTGTGTGTGTGTGTGTGTGTGTGTGTGTGCGTTTGTTATTCGCTCGATCTTAGCACAGAAAATAAGGTCGACATTTTCTTCTCTCTTTCATGCTTGCACTCTTTCCGCTGTCTTTTAGCTTCTCTTTCCGTGAGGTTACAGTTTGGTTATTTCCTGTAGGCTGTGTGGCATTTAGCAGTTTCACTTATTGCAAGAGGGAGAGGTGTGTGTGTGTGTGTGTGTGTGTGTGTAAGAGAGAGAGAGAGAGAGAGTGAGAAAGCAGATGCCACTTATATTACATAATAATGTTTGTGTGGTTGGATGTATTTCGAGCAGTTTTTACTCGTTATGATCTAATCTAGTGTCACACAATACACACTGTTACATTAGCACACGGTCTGAACACACACTGAACGCAGGTATACACACAGTTCCATGTTTAGCAGGTATCCAGTCAGGTGTATTATCGAATAATGCTGCTGCCTTTTTAGTGCATCATCAGCAGTGCAAACTCTGCAGGGGAAAGTACTAAACCATGCTCAAAATGTCAGCAAAAGTCACCAGATGATGTCATGGACTAATTTGCATATTCATTGAATCATCATGAATGTTTGCATATCAAAACGTGCTACATGGAGAAGGAACATTTTGTGAATATGAATAGAATAGAATTGAGCTCACTTTTATTACTGTAAATATTACTAAGAAGAGATTTTAAAACTTATAACACAGAGTGAGTGCATGGACAAACAGTGATCACTGATTGGTCATTGAGAACAATGATGATCGGCAATTGGTTGTTGAGAATAATGATGATCACTGATTGGTTGTTGAGAACAATGGTGATCTGTGATTGGTCATTGAGAACAATGATGGTCAGCGATTGCTCGCTGAGAACAAGGATGATCATTGATTGGTCATTGAGAATAATGATGATCATTGATTGGTCATTTGGAACAATGATGATCATTGATGGGTCGCTGAGAACAAGGATGGTCAGCGATTGGCCGCTGAGAACAAGGATGGTCAGCGATTGGTCGTTGAGAACAAGGATGGTCAGCGATTGGTCGCTGAGAACAAGGATGGTCAGCGATTGGTCGCTGAGAACAAGGATGGTCAGCGATTGGTCGTTGAGAACAAGGATGGTCAGCGATTGGCCGTTGAGAACAAGGATGGTCAGCGATTGGTCGCTGAGAGCAATTGTGATCAGCGATTGGTCATTTAGAGCAGTGATGAACAGCCATTGTGATCAGTAATCAATCTTTTACCCTGTCAGTGTAAGAGGACCACCACAGGAGTACCACTGACCCAATATTTAAAGCCCAGAGACACTGAGGTACTTCAAGACCCCAGCAACACTGCTCCACCAGATCCACTCTTACACCACTACATTAGTGTCACTGCTCTACAATAGTCTACCATATAAGTATTGCATTGAGGAGTATTGTGTGTGTTAGCTGTTGCTTCACACTTCCAGATGATAAGTAATCTCACCACACTGAGTTGTGTTAATAACCTCCTCACCACAGCTCGAGCACTCTGCTACTGGCCCTTTTAATTCTCATGTTCCAGTTTTGGTGTTATTCTATACTCATTAACCCACACTAATCAAATCAAATGAAATACTAATCAAATCTAGAGCCAATCAAACTCCGATTGAGTGTCTGTATCATTTCTCATCTTTAGGAAGTAGCAAGTAATAACAATAATTATATTTAGTACAATGGTATGTTATTTAAGGACACAGCCTTGAGCTTTTTCTGCACTATTTCTATCTCTACTCATTTCTCTTTTTCAATCAGTGGCAAGACGGGTAACCAAATCTAGTGTTAGAGCCCTAGATTGCACTCTGCAATGGAAATAATGACAAAATGTGGTATTTGTTACTGCACCACACTGTAAAAGTGCTGTAACACCTTCTAACGTGTGCTTCTCTTCCCCCTCAGGTGGAGTACCTGCTGAAGAAGCTGTGCATGGCCATGAGTGTGGAGCTGAACTGTGTGGAGCTGGAGGACTTTATTTCCCAGGATTCCATTCAGCAGAACGGTTTCAGTGTATGGGCGTTCCTGGAGATGATGAATTCCGGGAAGCTCACTAAAGGACTTACCAAGGAAACGATCAGCATGGCCATTGAGGAAGTGTATCGAGAGATAGTGGGGGATGTGCTGAAAGAGGTAGGGGGTTGCGTCTTTTTAGAATTAAAACTTGGGTGGCATTTCTATGAAAAGCAAGATATAGTTAGCGTCTTTCTGCAGTAGTTCCTGTGTCAGGGCTAAAATAGTCTCTCACACAGAGAGTTAGGAAATGGTAGTTATGGTGCTAATGAACTCTTCCCTTTCCCTTTGAATGAATATGACCTATAACCTAGTTAAGATAGTATAGATGTTGCTAGCTATCTAACGCAAGCAAATACCAAGGAGTAGGGTTGGCAAGCCATGTTAAAGGATGGTAAAAAAAAAAGATGGTTGAGTTAATACGCTGTCTCCTGAGGAAATTCTTGCCTTAATTTCCATATGTTGGAATGGTGGAAATTAGTGGACCAGGAGACTAGGAACCTTGGAAACAATAAACTCTCGAAAGTAGGACACTATCAAACAAGGAGCTTAAGAAACCAGAAGACTGTGAAATGAAGATCCTGGGAAGCTAGTAGTCTATCAAACAAGCAGCCAGACAGAACAGAACAGGGAACTAGAAGACTAGATACTTGTGAGATAAGAAACTAGGAAACAAGGTACCTGGGAAACTAGCAGACTATTAGACAAGGAACTTTGGATACAAGGAGACTAGTAAACAAAGAACCTGAGTGAACTGGAGAATATCAGACATAGATCCTTGGAAACTAAAGAGAGACTAGGGGACTAGAACACACCTGTAAACGTAAGAATCTAGTAGACTGCAAAGCAACCTGTGAACCAAGCGGACTTGGAGATGGAGAACCTGTAAAAGTACGAGACTAGGAAACGAGGTACCTGGGAGGCTAGGAGATTATCAAACAAGGAATCTTGGAAACATGGAGACTAGGCAACAAGAAACCTCAGTAAATAGGAAACTATCAGACCTTGGAGATTAAAAAAAAAAATACCAAGCAAGGAACGTGACAGACTAGGGGGACTAGAAGATTAGAAACCTGTGAAAGAGACTCAGAAACAAGGTAACTTGTAAACTAGGAGACTATTAAACAAAGGTTCTTGGAAACAGAAAGTCTAGGAAGGAAGAAACCTCAGTAAATAGGTGACTATTAGACATAAGAAAAACTAAGGAAATGTAAGGAACTATCAAGGAACATGGGAAAGTGGGAACTAAATCGCACATGTGAAACTAAGAATCTAGGATACAAGTATCCCAGGAATCTAGCAGACTGTAAAGCAACCTATGAACCTACAGGACTGGGAGACGAGGAACTGTGAAAGCAAGAGACTGGGAAATGAGGTACCTGGGGGGCTAGGAATCTTGGAAATATAGAGACTAGTCAACAAGGTACCTTAGTAAATAGGAGAATGTCAGACCATGGAAATTAAAAAAATATTGAGCAAGGTACATGAGAAACTAGAGGACTAGAATTTAAGGAATCTGTGAAACTAAGAAACCGGGATACTGGGAATCTAGGGGACTACAAACTAGCAATCTGTAAAACTAGGGGACTGGGAAACGAGGAACCCGTGAAAGTAAGGGAATAGGAAATGAGTTATGTTGGAAGCTAGAATATTAGGAATCAAGGGAACACTGTGAGCATACTGGTGGCAGGCATCTACACACTTCAGTGGAAAAAAATCTGATCCATTTCACTTAGACATATGAAACATGTTACAATGGCAAGGAAGACGCTGTTCCTTCCTCTTGTGATGATGCTGAACAGGGATTAAATTGTGAATGAGCACGTTTACAGATGGTGAATCTCAGTTAAAATGTGTGTGTGTGTGTGTGTATCAGGGCTACCTGTGGAAGAAGGGTCAGTTGAGGAGGAACTGGACGGAGCGCTGGTTCACCCTCAAGCCAAGCTCTCTGGACTACTACGTCAGCGAAGACCGCAAAGAGCGCAAAGGCAGCATCACACTGGACACCAACTGCTGCGTAGAGGTGTGTGTGTGTGTGTGTGTGTCTTAAACCCCAAATGGGAGTTTAAGCCCTATGGTCATCTTCCAAATCACCAAAGTGCAGCGCTATATTGCACTATTGGTCAAGGGTGCATGAGATAAAGGAAAAAAAAGGCAGTGTTTGAGAAGCTCGTTGTGTTTCTTGTGAAGATTTTTTTTGAGTTAGACTTGAAGGTAGAGTCAGTGTTGGCGTTCCGCTTTCCGTTTGCTGTCAAACCCGATCAGCCCTTACCGTGTGTGTGTGTGTGTGTGTGTGTGTTCTGCAGGTTCTACCAGACAGAGATGGGAAGAGGTGTATGTTCTGCCTGAAGACGATCTCCAAGACATTCGAGCTCAGCGCCTCAGACACCAAACAGCGTCAGGAGTGGACGACAGGTGAGCGTCCTCCACTCTCCTCTCTGCAAACTCTACTTACGTCTCTTTTTGTGTTTTTAAGATCAAACCGCTAATTCAAGCACAATTCTCCATGCACTTGGCTGAAATTTTTAATCTGTACTACACAATCATCTGGATCATTTTTGTTTTGGCCAAATAGTAGAACTAAAATTTGCTTTATAGTCGTTATTTTATGGTTGGCTGTTCATCCCATGTTCGTCTTGGTGTATGAGGTAGTGTGCGTGTTACCCATAATGCACTGTGAGTGTACTGTATGTTAACGTAGAGAAATAGCTGCGTGAGATGAGTTGGTTTACAATTCAAATAAGATAATAATAATAATAATAGTAAGACATAACATTAGCTCAATATTGTGTAAGACAGAGTTAGAGGTCATTAGCATCAGGCTTGATGCCCCATTTATTTGCCCCATTTTTAAAAATATTAGTTTGGAATAGAAAATTAAATTGTGTGGTTTAGTTTGCATGCTATGTGGACTGATGATGTGGTGTGGCACTTGTGATAGTGTTTATGTAGCTTATTGGCCCATAGAGTAAGCAGCGTGTGCGGTTTGGGACGCGTCCACAGTGGACTGATGATGTAAGAGGTTTGTGATGATGTTTGTGTGGCCATCCTGAGGAGAATGGTTCTGTACCACATGGATACACCAAAGAGTGCGATGGATAGTTTTACATGGATAGCCAAAAGATTGCTCAAAACAGTTTATGCCCAAATCTTATTCATTCTTCAGTAAACTTTACTTGGATGCCTGAGACTTACAGCTAAAAACTCTACGGAAATTTTTACTGAAGTACTGAGGATCCACTCAGTAATGTTTGACGCTATACCTGTTTATAGCTGTTTGACTGTTAATAGCACACAGCTGTGGAAAAGTAATGACTCATATTCGCACTATCCCTGGAGAAGACAGGTTCCCTTTTGAGTCTGGTTCCTCTCAAGGTTTCTTCACCATGTCATCTCAGGGAATTTGTCCTCACCATTGTCGTCTCTCTCTTGCTCATTCAAGAGCCAAGTCTAAGTCTAAATACGGAAGCTGCTTTGTGATTGAAATGAGTACATAGTGAATAAGCTTTTTATTCAAAGCGACGTACCATTGAGACAGGATGAAACCTGAGCAGTTGAGGGTTATGGGCCTTGCTCAAGGGCCCAACAGTGGCAGCTTGATGATGCTAGTATTTGAGCTCGCAACCTTCCATTCAGTAGCTCAACGACATAACCGTTGAGCTACCGCTGCCCCATTGTGTGGTTTGGGACAGTTCCACAATGGCCTGGTTAGGAAAAGAATAATAGGAATGGAATAGTTAGATGTTTATGATGGTGTTTATCTGGCCTATGGAGTAAGTAGATTTGAGACGTGTCCATTGTGGACTGGCATGACGGTTTTGTTTGTGTTTCTGTGGCCTGTATAAGGTGTTATTTCGGTCGTGTAATCATGGATCAGTGATGGTCTGTATAGTGAATAGTGTGTCATTTGGAACATTTCCACAATGGACTGGTGTTAGTTAAATGTTTATGATGATGTTTATGTGGCCTGTATAGGGAACAGGATGTATTTTTTGGGACATGTCCACAGTGGACTGATGATGGAGGTAATGTAGTCTATGTAGTGTATAGTGTGAAGGTCTGGGACGTTTCCACAACGGACTAGTAATAGACTAGTAATTAATGATTGTGTTTATGTGGCCTGTAGAGTAAATAGGGTGTGGATTGAGATGTCTCCAGTGGTAAGACATTTGTGATGGTGTTTATGTGGCCTATATATGGATTGTGATGGTTTGGATAGACTAATGGTGTTAATGTAGTCTGTATAGTGAATAGTGTGTGAAGGTTTGGGACATTTCCACAATGGACTGATAATAGACATTAATGATTGTGTTTATATGGCCTATAGAGTAAACAGGGTGTGGATTGAGACGTCTCCAGTGGGCACTGAAAGTTGTTAGATGTTTGCGATTGTGTTTATGTGGCCTGTATAGGGATTGTGTGGTTTCGGACATGTCCACAATAGACCGATGAAGGTGTTAATGCAGTCTATCTGGTGAATAGTGTATGGTTTGGGACATGTCCACAATGGACTGATGATAGTGAGATGTTTGTGATGGTGTTTACGTGGCCTGTGTGATGAATTTGGGACTGAAGCGGGATGTTGTGTTTGGTCCCCCAGCGATCCAGACGGCGATCCGGCTACACGCGGAGGGGAAGTGCTCCCTGCATAAGGAGCTGAAGCTGAAGCGGCGGGAGCAGCGTGACCGCAGGGAGAGGAGGCGGGAGGAGAAGGAGCAGGAGCTGCAGCACCTCCATCTGCTGCAGGAGGAACGCGAGCGCAAGAACGCTGAGCTGGAGCTGCTGAAGGAGGCGCAGAGGCAGGCGCAACTACTGCTAGAACAAGAGGAACAGCGGAGACGCGAGCAGCATGAACAGCTCCAACAAGCACTGGAGCTCCAGCTGAGGGAGGCGCAGGAGGTACTGGGGGGAGCCGGTAGGGGTGTGTGTTGGCTATAACTGTACAATAGTAATAGGATAAGTGCTAACGTGTGTGTGTGTGTGTGTGTAGGCACGTGTGTTTATGCAGGCTGAGATGGCTCTGAAGGAGGAGGAGGCGGAACGTCAGAGGAGGAGGATCCGAGAGCTGGAGGAGCTGCAGCAGAGATTAGAGGAGGCACTGAGACAGGAGATCAAAGCAAGACAGGACGAGGAGCAGCACCGATCCAAACAAGCCAGGTACACACACACACACACACACACACACACACACACACACTGCTGTGCCCTGACACTGCAGATTTGAAATGCTATAAGGGCTTGAGGCCTGGTGTATGGGTGCGTACAAGTTCCCGTATAAAGAACTTACACAACGTTCATCAGGAAGTCACCAGAGGAAGTGCTCATCTCACAGTCAACTGGAGGGACACACACACACAAACACACACACACACACACACACACACACAGCTATTTTCAGATGGTGAATGTTGCTAAAGGAGAACATGATGATGATGATGATGAGGACTGCACAGGTTGCTGGAGCAGGAAGAGAGGATGTACGCTCTAACGATAATCGCAGTACATTTTCGTTATTTTCTTAAATTAGAAGCCGGAGTGTGTGTATATACAGCGGGAAAAAACTGCCTCTTGTCTGTTTCGGTTAACATGTTACACATGAGAAAAGTTTACAAACGCACTTCCTTTCTTCCTCTTCTAGGTAAAAAGACGTTATGTAATGCTGCGATTAATAAGAAATTGTGCATGTAAACTAAAACAAACAAGAGGCAGCTTTATCCCCCCAAGCGCCTGGTGGTTATCATTTAAAATAAAATAAACTAAAATAAAATTTAAAAAAAGACAACATTGTATATATACAAACTCCAATTTCTACCACCAGAGGCTTGACAGCTCTATTTGAAAGCATTATTAATCATTTTGTAATCATCATTACCATCAAAATGAGAAACTTCAATGGCATCCCTCATAAATATATTTAACTGATGTTAACTATGTGTCTGTGTTAGCGAAGCCAAACACACACTGATGGATTTTATTTTATATTAATGAACTCAAAACATTTTCCATTTACCGTGACTGAAAGTGAGAACATGACGTCAGCGCATCGATCAGGCCGGAAAACCGAGCCCAGATGAGAGCACTTGGAAAAAGATAAGCTAGAAGAAGGGGGCGGGGCTTACAGGGTGTCGGTTAATATCAGAGTTCAAAACGCACATGCAACTGTCAATCATTCTAGATTCATGTGTTGATTGGCTCATCTGCTGTTTTCATTGAGAGACTCGTAGTAGAGTTCTCCAACTTTAAAATGCGTAGCTCCTATGGAAGATGCGTAGAAGGAGGATGAGGATGAGGAATGATGAAGGCTCTGATAATTGATGATGATGGTAATAATGATGTTGATAGTGATGATGGTAATGTTTATGATGGTGCTAGTGATTATGCTGGTTGCTGGAGGAGGAGGAGCAGTTGATGATGATGATGATGATGTTGATGACTGTGCAGGTTGCTGGAGGAGGAGGAGGATAAGATGAAGGCCCTGATGACTCTGCAGGAGGAGCAAGAGGAGTTCATTCAGAGGGAGCAGAAGGAGAAAGAGGAGCTGAAACAGGAGATGGAGAACAAAACGCGAGCGCTGGAGGAGGCGCAGAAACAGCTGGATGAGATCAGAGCTAACAGACACAGAGTGGAGCAGGACGTGGTGGTCAGCACAAACACACACTAACACACACTAACACACACACACACACAAACACACACACACACACACACACTGCTACACGCCTCCACACACCTCCACACTCTGCCGACTGGCTTTGCGTACGTTTCATGTTTGATTGAGGTTTGGTTAAATTAAATTGTTGGATTTATCATGTTTGTTGATTGCTGATTGCGTGTGTGTGTGTGTGTGTGTGTGTGTGTGTGTGTGTGTGTGTGTGTGTGTCAGGCTGCTCAGAGGAAGCTCCGGCAGGCGAGCACTAATGTCAAACACTGGAACGTTCAGATGAACAGACTGATGCACCCTATTGGACCCGGAGGTATGAGTGTGTGTTTGTTTGTGTGTGTGTGTGTGTGTGTGTGTGTGTGTGTGTGTGGTTAAAGATTACAAGTAATTAAACATAAAGCTGCTGCTGCTGCTGCTGCTGTAACTACCCTGTGCTCAATCTCATGCTCCATCGTTCCATTACTTGTGAATGCGACCCAAAGCGATTCAAACTCCTCCACTTGCGCTTGGTTAATTTTCAGAGACGATGCATCATCCTTTTCCAGGAGAGAATCATGGCTTCTTGCTGCATTCGAATAAACTCATAACTTGGAAAAAAACAAGAAAACACCCCCTCAAATCAGACACGCAATTCAGAAACTCGGGACGGTCTCCTCAACCCCGAGCTCAGCAAGTGACAACATGGCCGCTCATCAACAGCATAAACGAGTTACACTGTATATACACCTATAAGCTTTAGCTCAATCAACATACAGACATATTTGCTTGTTGAATCTATAACGCTGACTCTACACTTCTCTGTTTTGAGAAGAAACATATGCATCACTCATTGCAGTTATCAGGCTAGCTTGTTGCTAACAAAAGATGAACATGGAGGCGTCCATGTTTTTCACCCAGTTTGTATTTTGAAGCTTATAGAGGTAGAAAACGGCGTACGTCCGAGTTCTGACTTCTCGCTTCAGAGCCTTAAGTTCAGCGGTAAAATATTCCATGTGATGAAGTCAACAGGACGACTTGAACCGGTATCATCTTCAGATGCTCTCCTGACTCGTTATCCTGTACATGAAAATGTTAAAAAGGTGCATCATTAGCGGAAAAAACATAGAATTAGCTTGATTTAATTTTAGGAATGTGAACGCAGATCTCGCAGGGACTGAATGACTCACAGTAGTGGATAACAATCCCCAGAAAACCTCAGCGAACATGGATCTAAACCTTCTCCATGTCCACCAAAGCACATCTAGACCGGCTTGGCCGATTTTCATGACCTGTTTAATTATCTGTATTTAGGATTAAAAAATGTTTACAAAATTTCTCAGATTGAATGTAAGGTTTAGGTGTCTGTCAGATCCTTTACTATACGCTGCTGTAGACTTTCCCAGGGGAGCTGAGAGGCGCTCCTCCATTTTTATTATTATTTTTATTATTTTTTAAACCACCTCAGGTTTGCTATTCCTGAAGGACTTTGGAAAAATCATTACAAGAAACAAAATTCCAATAACGTCACCAGCACTTGGGTTCAGATCAGACGCCTTTTCAACCCCACTTTTTGTAACCTGGTCAGGGTGGCGGCGGTTTGGATCGGATTGGATCGGATCAGAGCGCATCCCGGGAAAATACATATTGGATAGGATTCCAGTCATAACAGGGCATCGTACACACTCACGTTCACTCCCAGAGCGATTTAGTATTTCTCGTATCAAGTCTACTTACCTGCTTGTTAAAACTTCATTAGTATCTCTCTCTGTCTCTCTCTCTCTCTGTGTCTCTCTCTCTCATCACTTCTTCCTGTGGAGCTTAAATGGACTTTAATCTGCATCTGTTTTGCTCTCTGTAGAAGTTAGCTAGATATATTGAAAAGCATCTATTATCTTACATTCTGTCTTTCTCTCTGTTGAAGCTGTTGCATATTAGCACCTTCCTTCCTTCCTTCCTTCCTTCCTTCCTTCCTTCCATCCATCCATCCTTGCTTTTATTCATTCATTCATTCATTCACCAATCGAAGCAGTGCTTTAAAGCCCTGAACCCCTGTGGCTTTGATAGATGAAAGTGACGATTTGCATTTCAGGCTGTGTATGTGTTGAATCATTTGTGTGTTTGGCAGAGAAGCGGCCATCGACAGGAGGCTACGGCAGTTTCCGCATCCCGCCGCAGAAGGATCCGGCGCTGCGGCTCAGACGGACGAGCAGCGAACAGGATGAGGAGAGCAAAGAGAACGCTGCGGAGAACCGACTCTCAAAGGCCTCCAACGGAACCATGGACACACACTGAGGGGCGTGGCCAACCCAATCCACACCTCGGTTTCAGTTTCCACTGGCAGGGTGCTTGACTAAAGTGACAAACGATTGCAGATATCCATACGAGAGAGAGAGAGAGAGAGAGTGCGTGCTACTGAAGCCATAACTTCAGCAGCGTAAATCTCACGAAACCCCACGGACTCTCAGTGACTTACCTCAATACTTAACGCTTTCTTTAAGATGCTTTACAGGATCAAAGCAAAGCATACGGCTACTAATGCAGCTAATCCAGAATTTAACACAGCTCCTGTGTTTACACACTTATTGTGGAAAATATTAACTATACACACAAGTTTTCGTTCCGTATTTTTGCTTGTAGATGTATGCGTGATGTACGTTATGTACACAGATGTGTGATGATTACACTCGGTTTAGCGAGACTTAGCTTTTCTCAGAGGAACTGAGAACTAAAGGCCTCGGCATACTTCATGCGGAGACGACGTTCGGCTAGTTTTCACGAGTGTGGAGCAAACGGACATCATTTCGAGATTTAAACAAAAAACAAAAAGTGCGGAAAAAGTGAGTCTCCTTGTCAATGTATCACTTATTGTATCACTAGAATGCTAAATTCACCATCTTCACCGTCCCTCAGTTTATTTAATGGTCTCTTTTTGTAAATATGGAACAAAATAAGCACCTCTTCCTCTCCCTCATGCTCTTATCATGTGTTTATGTACTCCCATCAGCGAGCAATCATCTTCCTGTAGTCGTGGAGATTTTAACAGTGCCACCTGCTGTACTGGATGACGGCAAATTCGATAACTAAGCTCAAGAGGGTGGTTTGGTCTTCATATCAACCTCACAGACGTCATTAAGTATGCTGAGGCCTTCAGTGTGCTTGTAAACGTAGCTAACGTTTATTCTGTATTCCACATTATATTTTTTATTGTTTCATCTGCATGTAAAGGCTAAGTGTACAATAAATCATCATGACACACAATGCCAACGTCTCGGGTGATTTCTTGCTGTTCAGATTTGAATCTTGAGTTGCAGGGTGAAGTTGAAGGAAACTAGCTGAAACTCTGAAGCCACTGTGGTTTCTGCACTTCCTGCTAATGCTGCAGAAAACATGTCAAAACTGAGCACACTCCTCACACACACACACACACACACACACACACGGGTAAACGCCTGAGTTTTAGTAAAATCATTACAATGCTCTGCATGCCAAGTTTTCTCATGCGCCTTCAGTGAATGATGACTTTTTTTTTTATTCTTTTTTTTTTTTTTTTTTTTTACAAAAAAGGTGCAAAGTGTACGTCAGATTTCCTGTTTTCTAATGAAGCCCCTGCTTTGACGTCTGAATAAGTTGGAACGTGAAATGCCTCCACTGGGTCATGGCTCTAAACGTCTCTAAATGTTTTATTGCATAAGGCTTATGTATGAGAAAACAAAATATATACAATCATGGGCTAAAAATAATAATAATAAAAACAGGCCAAGCCCAAAATGGCAAATATGAAGCTTCTAATGCTCTTAAGAACAAATGATAGGTGAGAAAATGAGCAGGAATGAAACAGATGCACTCCTGAGAGCTCTTGTGTCTCCATTCGCTGGTTTCCTTTTTGCTGTTTGGGGAAAAACTAGAAACAGGGAAATTCATTTCTATAGTCGTCTTGTATGCAAAATCATGACTATGATTAAGATGTCTAATGTAAAATTCAAACTAACACATGTCCGGGTGTACAAAATGTTCCAAAAATATCTTCTGGGATTTTTTTCTTAAAAGATTAGTGATTATTTGGTTTTCTGCCACCTGATGCAGCTCATCAAGAGCCACAAGACTTAAACATTGACAGAAATCAAAGGAAAAAGCTCTCGCATACTGAGCTCCTTTATCTATCTGTTTCATTCTTGTTAATTTCTTGACCAAAGATTTGTTGTTAAGATCATAAAAAGCTTCATACGTTGCTATTTTGGGCTTGGCCCATTTATTTATTTATTTATTTATTTATGTATTTTATATATATATATATATATATATATATATATATATATATATATCTCCCACGAGTGTATGAACCTAGAAAACTGTTGTTTTTAATCTTTGAAAACTAGCTGTTGTTTATGTAAAATATTACATGGTACATACATATATATATTTTATATATATATATATATATATATATATATATATATATATATATATATATATATATATAAAATTTATAGCTATAGAATTGCACACAAATAATTTAATTACATATTGTATAAAAAATTGTTTAATTAAAACAGCTATAATTGTTTATTTATTAGTGTACTTGTACAGCAGGGGGCGCTGTTACGTCACTGCTCAGTCTTTGGGTCGGTCCGTGGTAACCATGGCAACTGTGTACCAACGGAAGATATAAAATAAAAAAAAATAAATTTAAAGTTAAGGATTTTCCTCCCTCTTTGGAGTATTTAATTAAACTATAGTGCTATAAAACCGTCTCCAGTGAAATGTTTACTTTTATTTTATTTTAACTTTCACATAGTCTTTACATCGACTTGCTAATTTATTAATTTAGTTTAGCTTTTTAGCCTTAAGGACGCAAAAAAATAAATAGTGACGTCGATATTCGGTCGATTTATCATGTTAATGTTTATGTATTAATTAATAAACACAGTAAACTGATGTTAAAGGACTCTGATATGCTAATCAGAAGTCTTGCTAATCTCTCAACTGCGCATGCGCACAACAGTGCAATTTAATATAACTGAAATGTACGACTGTATTTTTAACTTAACACACGTTATATAATGTTCAGCAATTTATGAAGAACAACATTTACCTATCCTAACATGCTTTTATTTATTTATTTGTTTATTTATTTTAAATAACACTTTAGAGTTGTTTTTCCTTCTTATGCTTGTGATATTTGTGATGATGACAATAATAAGTTAAAAGAAAGCACAATAAAGCAGATTAGCACCAACAATAATATTCTCAAAATAAATCAAAATATTTGTCAAAATTTTACTTTAATTACATCTCAGCGAAATATTAAATATTCTTTATTATATGTGTTTAAAAAAAGAAGAAAAGAAATAAAGACGATATTTCTAAACACGCAAATTTTTCTTAGATTTATATTAAAACTTTTAAATACATCTTCAAAACAATGATTTGTAATATAATGACAAATAACTTCATAAATTTATTGGTAATTTATCGGATTTTTTTGGTGTGTGTTTGTGTCTGACCCGGAAGTTGTAGTTATTTACATCCGGAACAGGAGCCGCTGTCCTGAAGCAGACAGCTACAGTGACATGGCCTCGCAGCTGAGCCGGGTTTGGTCGGGTTTGTGCCGGGTTCGGATAAATTCGGCCCATTTGCGGCGCTCGGTGTCTCAGAGCAGAACTTCCGGCGCCGCCGGAGCCGCGAGCGTGACGGATTTACAGCCGACGGCGGCGGCGCGCGCGGACGACAGCCACGGACACGCAGAGGTCAACCCGTTCGACAAGGTGCGTTACCGGAGACTCGAACAGCACCGTCACTGCGGGTCCAGGGCTCTGAAGTGCAGCCCGCACTAACGTGAGCTTAAACCTCGGTTACAGAAATCGTGAACATCCGTCCTGCGTGACGTCACTGCGTCTCTGTATGCAGCGGGACACACAGATCAACGAGGGGTGCCAAAACTTATGCACCTAACATTTCAGGACTCACTAGAGGTCTTAATCATGAAAGAAGAGTTAGTGAATAATGACACCTTTACTTGTCATATTCTTTTTCTTATTATTATTATTAAGATTTAGGTTAGATTAACGTTGATGATGTTATGTTGTTATGTTCTTTGTTATGAATTCCTGGGTTCTGATTGGTCAGAAAGAGGTGTTGATTAATTCTCTATAACAGCAGCTCTGACAGTAGTGCAGCCGCAAACCACAGCTTTATATTAACACGTTATCGTCTCTGTAGTAACAGCTCATTCGCAGAGATGTGTACGTAAACGGATTAAAAATATATATATATATTATGTAAGGAGAAATGTGTTTATGTAACATGTATGGAAGGAGTCTCCAGTGTCAGCGCTTTGGAACAGTCAGAGGTAAAGCTGTAACTTTAAGTTTTGCGACATCTTCAGGACAGAGGAGTTTACGCTTTTTACAGTTAGTAAAGAGAGAGAGAGAGAGAGAGAGTGAGAGAAAAGAGACGCTGTTTATAGCTGCTATAACGTAAGTGAGAACAGGAACTAACTTCCGTGTAACTATAAACGGATAAAAATTATGACTCTTCGTTCTTTAATAAATAAGAAATGATAATTGTTGGTAAATTGCTGTGGTGTAAGAGGAATAAAGCACTCATGGACGTGCTGTAACGGGAAATTAATCAGCGTCAGGGCGGTGACGATAACGCCGCTTCATCACATCGCCCCGTCACTGATTATTTTCCTGTTACAGCACAACACACAGTGGTTTATTACTTACTTATTGAACATTTGCGCTTAAGATTAAACCTTTTACGTGACCTGTTTATATAATAACTAAAGAATAACAGATTTATTATTACTTACAGATGATTGATTGACTGATTGAGTGATTAATTAATTAATCCTAGCTACCCTGGGAACATCATGCAAAAGTTTGCGTCCCCGTGGTCTAAAAATATTGTTTTGTTTCTTGATCATTAAAAAAAATCTACGAAATCTCACACACTAAACATCACACTGATGTTTATTAAATAAATTTGGGGTTTCAAACACTTGGCTTCTTCAGGAGCAGCTTCTGATTGGCTGTTGGAGGAGATTTTTAATTGGTCGTCTGTTTCTCGACGCGCCGGTGACAGGATCTTCACTCGCACGCAGCTTTAATAATCCGTCTGAGGAACAGAAAACGTTCTCGCAAAAACACCTGAGTCTCGATAAAGGAAACTGTTTGAGGCTGAATGAAATTTCTGATCTGATTAAATGAGGTGAATTAATATCCTTTTAATAATCTGTTAAATAGAAGAGTAAAAAGTCATGTAATCCTTTGTGTCTGATTACTTTCACTATCAGAATCTGTGTGTGTGTGTGTGTTTGAGTGACGGTGCTCTCCTGAAGCCCTATTCGGACGGGATTAGACGTACACAGAGTCCTGGGATTATTTCCTGTTTTAAAGGATGATTTTATTTACGTCCATGTTGCTGTTTTTCTCCGTCCTCCTCTGAGAAAATTACAGACCTGTCGTTTTTTTTTTTTCCGCCAAACTCATCGCTTGTCTGATCATTTCCGTCCCGTCCGGATAAACACGTCCACCTCGCGTTGGAAAAAAAGATGTTTGACTGATGATACACACTAACGATAAGCACACGCGTCATTGCTTCTCCCTCTGATATTAAACACTTCCTGAAACACGAAACGAATAATGGATGGAACTTTAACCCTATACTCGGTCTTTGCGGTAAAAAAAAAAAAACCTTGACTACACACACCACCTGCGAAAGCATCTTCAGGAGGAAAGAAAATAAAATCATTGTGAAAAGAAAAGCGAGATCCTGCAGGCGGATTAAAGGAGCTGTTATAACGGCAGCTACGGGTGTAAAGGGTTACTAGGGAGCGTACGGCACAATGTAGCTTGAGACATACCAGATCAGTCACTTATCTTTCTCTGTAACGTCTCAGTAGCAAGAAATTCTGGCACGGACAAAACATGGACATGCTCACAGGAGCTTTTCATTGGCTCTAAAGTGTTACGCAGCTTCAAAAGAAGAGGCTGATGTTCATCCTCCATTCGCTCCTAAGAGCATCATGTGCCAAATTTTCCACTGATATCAATTCTGCCATTTGTGTAGCCTCGGCTTACGGCTCCCTTCTGCCCCGCCCCCTGGCCACGCCCTCCTTTTATACAGCGGCTTTCATTTTAATTGAGCGACGAGTCTTATTTGTCTTAAAATGGATTTGCTTCGGCTTGCTATTGTCATTAATATGAAACGACAGGATTAAAAATATAGAAAATTTGTGTGTATAATTAAAATAAATAAGAGATTGAAACCAGATTTCTTGTGTAAATGCTCATATGAATGATTTACGAATAAAAACGTTCGTATCCAGTTTGATAAATGACGCCTGATGTGTGCACTTTACATTATTTTCAACAGTCAGAGCATCCTTGTTCCTAAATCTCAGATAAGTGACTTTACCGCATTGACAGACTCTTTATTTATTTATTTTTTTTCTGGCTTTTCAGTAATCACACTTGGATGATGTTCTTTTTTTTTTCCTGTGACAGAAATAATTTAAAACTCGTTAAAAATGCAAGCTGGATGTGCAGGCCAGACTCGCGCACTTCTCATTGTTATGGTGACGTTGACAACTTAACTCTACACGTGCACATAACTGTGGATGTGTTTGGACAAATAAACGCAGATTGTCTACAGAGAGTCATGTTTAGGATACTGATGAGTCTGTAGTCAGAAATGAATTCAGTCAGAAATGTTTGTGTGTGAACGCAGTCAGTCCAACGGAGAATAAATCGGCTTGATTAGAGGGGTGCCAATACTTTAAGTGTGTGTCCTCTTTTGACAGAACCCAGACTACCATGGCTTCTCGGACGACCCGTTCGTAGACGAGTGGAACATGAGGATGGCTTTTTTCTTCGGCATTTCCATGGCCATCGTCGTAGGAGGAACGTTCATCCATTATTTACCGGATCACGGGTAAGCAGGAGCCTCAGTGACTTCTTCTGAACGTAATCTTCAGCTGCCTTTGTGTGTGTTTTCTTTTTGAATGAATAAACAGAAAATCAGACCATGTTCTGTTGATTGAAAAAACAAACAAACAAAAAAATGGTGGTGTCTGATTTTTGCACATTACTGTAATTAACCTCTTTCCTGCCTCGCGTTTTTCCTCTTTCCCGTGTCAGAATGAGGCAGTGGGCGCGACGGGAAGCCGAGCGGCTCATCGTACTGAGAGAGGCGGAGGGTCTGCCTCTGATCGACGAGAACTACTACGACCCGAGCAAGATCGTCCTCCCTTCATCCTCAGACGAGTAGCTCACTGTCACCGCTCAGTTTCCTGTTCATTTGTGTTCGACTGTACATTAACTTCTAGTAAAATATCACAATAAAACCTTATGTTAATACTCAGTGTCATGTGATTGATTTTTTTATCTTTAAATTTAAAGCCTCGTGTATTACATCATCATCATTACAGACATTTGTGACTCTATAAACTGTTGAGTAAACAGTTTAAAACTGTTAAATAAGACTGTATTTTTTTTTAAATATATAATTAAAAGCATTTTATTCCATAAAGAAACAAATCTAGACCAAGATTTTTTTACAATGTAAGTTTTAATCTCACAACTACTTGACTTTTCTTATTTACATGGTTAATATTATTCCTTAATTTTTAAATTAATTCATGTTTTGTATTTTATTGTCTTTTATTTTGCTTCACTTGCTAAAAATTATTCCTCAGTGTAATCCATTTAAAATCGATTTATTAAAAAATTAAAGAATAATTTAATACATAGGAATTTAATAATAATTTAATAAACCTTTGGTTGTTTATTTATTTATTTGTTTGTTTTAAATGAAATAAAATATTTTTATACCTGATACTTTAATCATTATACTTTTTACATGAAATAGTAAAAAAAAAAAAAAAAAAAAGATTCCTTAATTTATTCCTTAATTCATTTAAAACCAACTAATTAATAAATTAATGTTTTGCACTTATTTTTATTTATTTGTTTATTGTTTATTTTTACCCGCTAAAGTAAAACCCCGACCGCACTTCCGGTATTCTGTCCCCTGTAGCGGTAGCTCTGCTCTGATTGGTCAGGAGGGACCGAACTGTGCTGAGGGGGCGGGGCCTTTGGGTCGCGAACAGGAAAAGAAAGCGGGAGGACATTCGAAAGCAAAACGGTAAAAAATATTGTCTTAAAATATATTTTCTTCTGTTCTAAACTTCTTAGATCAATCTCCATAGCGACCTTGAATGTAATCTCGAGTATACTATATCCGACAAACTATCGACACATCGTACACTTTGAAATAAAATAACAAATGCGGTAATTAGCAAGGAAGCTAGTTTGCGTTATTTTATATCCCACCCGTACTTTCTTAAATCCCGCCTTCTGGCGTAGGATTGGCTAGTGGAGCACACTCCTGAATTAAACTGTCCAATGGGTGGGCGGCTCTTGAGCGTTTGACCAATCCGGGTTTAGAAGGCGGGATTTCTTAATACGGATGGGAAAGAAAACAACGATGCTAATCCAGATGACGGAAACAAAGTAAAGAAACTGAGTCCGGGCGAAATCCCTTTACATTTGAACTGAAAAAAAAAACTTTTTAAGTGATCAAATTATGTAAAACTCTTTTATAAGTCGCCTTGTTCAGTTATTTTAGCTAAGGTAAAAAGAGAACTTTGTTGTTGTGTTGAAATGGCTACAAAAAAATAAAGTTCTACAGAACTTGTAATATTTTAAAACAATTTAAATGATCTGTATAGAATAAGGAATAGTTTAATCTGATTTATTCAATGTCTAAGAAACTTTTAAAAGCGGGTTAGGAACATCTTTACACCTTTACCCATATTAAAAATGTCAGGATTTATGAATATGCAAATTAGGAACGCCCCCTTGACAACCCATGTAGCCTGACATTACAGATATTAGCTAGCTGGATAGCTATGCTAGTAAACTTGCTCACGTCTGTCACAGGTTGTCATGAAAGGGATTTTAGAATCTACGTCCCAATTTACATCGTAAAATTCTCTGTAATTTATTTAACAGAAGCCAAACCTGTCAAAATATTTTGTTCATCAGTAATCGCCAAACTAGTTAGCTAGCTGAGCCTGAAGGTTCTATCGCTAAAAGTTTCCAATTACAACGTCGTCATTCTATTATCTCAGGATGGTTTACTGAAGCTGCGAACGTTGTTTAGTAGTGTGAAATTTACACGGTATCCTTAACCTAGTTTAAAAATATCATGTTGTTAATCTACAGTTCGAAAACACACAAGCTGGTGGTTAAAATTAAAGGAAAATTTAATCTTTTAAAACGTATTCTTTGTACGAAAGTGGCGATTCTGCAGACAATTCTCAAATCGTTCTTCTTTCTTAGAAAGTCTCTTACATAGTGAATATTATTACTGGACTGTCTTTTGCTAAGTCGCGTTGCCCCGATGTTCAGATGGCTGCGATTCGCAAGAAGCTGGTGATCGTCGGAGACGGAGCGTGTGGAAAGACCTGTCTACTCATCGTTTTTAGTAAGGACCAGTTTCCTGAGGTCTACGTCCCCACAGTGTTTGAGAATTACGTCGCAGATATTGAGGTAGACGGTAAACAGGTGAGTTTTTCACCGCAGACGTTGACACGTACGTTAACGAGCTTGATTCCACAGACTTTAATCTGCTGTTGTATCTAGCTAACTAACAAACTGAAGTGTTAAGCTGTTTATGTGTGTAATTAATGCTCTCTTGTGTACGTTAGGTGGAGCTGGCACTGTGGGACACGGCAGGACAGGAAGACTACGACAGACTGAGGCCACTCTCCTACCCCGACACTGATGTCATCCTCATGTGCTTCTCCATTGACAGCCCCGACAGTCTGGGTGACTCCATCAAACACAACTACACAACCGAACATACACTTTATCTGGAATTTTACACACGTAACACACCCCGGGACCAGAGTTTGATTAAGAAGTGTATACTTTTAATGGTTAATTGTTGCTTTTAAGACTCTTGGTTCGTCCCAATCTTTAGATATTTCTCATTTAGTCCCAGTCTCTGGGGTTCTGACTTTTGGCTACTCCTTTTCTTTAGGACTCCATCTTGTGTTTAGTCCCAGTCATTTGATCTTTCATGCTCAGTTAGTCCTAGTCCTTGGGGTTCTGACTCTTGGTTATTCCCAGTCTCTGGAGTTTTGATTCTTGATTATTCCCAGTTCACCTGGGTTTCTGACTCACTCCCAGTCTCTGGCATTCTGACTCTCGGTTATTCCCACTCTCTTGTGTTCCGACTATTGGATTTTCCCAGTCTCTGGGATTCTGACTCTTGGTTATTCCCAGTCTCTGGGGTTCTGACTCTTAGTTATTCACAATCTCTGAGGTTTTGACTCTTGATTATTCCCAGTCTCTGGGATTCTGACTCTTGGTTATTCCCAGTCTCTGGAGTTTTGATTCTTGATTATTCCCAGTCTCTGAGGTTCTGACTCTTGGTTGTTCCCAGTCTCTGGAGTTTCGATTCTTGATTATTCCCAGTCTCTGAGGTTCTGACTCTTGGTTATTCCCAGTCTCTGGAGTTTCGATTCTTGATTATTCCCAGTCTCTGGGATTCTGACTCTTGGTTATTCCCAGTCTCTGGAGTTTTGATTCTTGATTATTCCCAGTCTCTGGGATTCTGACTCTTGGTTATTCCCAGTCTCTGGGATTCTGACTCTTGGTTATTCCCAGTCTCTGGAGTTTTGATTCTTGATTATTCCCAGTCTCTGGGATTCTGACTCTTGGTTATTCCCAGTCTCTGGAGTTTTGATTCTTGATTATTCCCAGTCTCTGGGATTCTGACTCTTGGTTATTCCCAGTCTCTGGGATTCTAACTCTTGGTTATTCCCAGTCTCTGGAGTTTTGATTCTTGATTATTCCCAGTCTCTGGGATTCTGACTCTTGGTTATTCCCAGTCTCTGAAGTTTTGATTCTTGATTATTCCCAGTCTCTGGGATTCTAATTCTTGATTATTCCCAGTCTCTGGGGTTATGACTCTTGGTTAGGGTTCACCTCTTGGCTTAATCCCAGTCTTTTGTATTATGACAATCTGTTAGTCTTTAGGTGTCTTATTCAGTTGTATTCCCAGTATTTGAGCCGTTAACCTTTGGTTGTTACCAGTCTTTAAGTCTGATTCTCAGTTAGTCATGGTTCCCAGAGTTTGGGTTTCTGACTTTCAGTTAGGTTCAATTTTTATAGTTTTGTCTTGGCTAGTCCCAGTCTTTAGGGTTCTGTGTAATAGTTAGTCAGTCTTTAGGGTTCTGATCAGTGTGTAGTCAGACTTTACAGGGTTTGATTTTAGCCTGGTCCCAGAGTCTGGAGTTTTGATTTTTTTTTTGTTAGGATTCTTAGGATTCTGATTTTCCATTAGCCCCAATCATTAAAGGGAGTTAGTGTTGGTTAGTCAGTCTGAGTTTTTAGGTCTCCGACCCTTGGTTGGTCCCAGTCTTTATGGCTCTAACTCTTATTAGTCTCAATCTTTAGGACTCTAGTTCTTGGTTAAACCCGGTTGTTTTGTCCTCACAGAGAACATTCCAGAGAAGTGGACACCAGAGGTGAAGCACTTCTGTCCGAATGTTCCCATCATCCTGGTGGGAAACAAAAAGGACCTCCGGAATGACGAACACACACGGCGGGAGCTTGCCAAGATGAAACAGGTCATTATGGATCAGTGGTTTTTTGAGCCCATTATTTAGGATTAATAATATTAATGCTAATTTTATTCAACAGTAGTTTCTTTTCTTCGTAAACAGGAACCTGTTAAAGCAGAAGAGGGCAGAGACATGGCCAATCGCATCAACGCCTCCGGTTATCTAGAGTGTTCTGCCAAAACTAAAGATGGCGTGAGGGAAGTGTTTGAAATGGCCACCAGGGCGGCGCTGCAGGCCAAGAAACGTAGCAAGAAGAACGCTTGCGCACTCCTATAAAGGAGGATGAGGGAATAACGAGGGAGTGGGGGAGGGAGGGACAGAAATACAGGCCACAGATAGGGAGAGATGCAGAAGTGAGAGAAGGGTGGATTGAGAGACAGAAAGAGAGAGAGAGAGAACCCTAGGGGTTAGATAAGCACCTGGGGGCAAATCATTTACTAAAGCAGGCCAAAGGACCCAAAGAGAGTGGGGTAACAATGTAAAAGGGATTGAGCCGTTTTCCCCCCGTGATACGCACTGTTCCCATAGCAACGTTCTCGAGTGTGAGCGGTCATGTGCTTCCATCAGCTGTCTAGAACCACGGTGGATGGAATCATGTGGTTTATTTAATTAAGGGAACTGCTCATTTTACACACACACACACACACACACACACACACTGTAGTGGTGTTTAATATGATCAGTGCTGTAGTCTCACACACTCTGAAGTCCACTCAGTGATTTGGAGTTTAATCGCTCCAGATTAAAGCGCATTTAGCAGTAACAATACTAACGCCTCACTTTTTTTTATACGCTCGATTATGTACTGTAACGTTTTTAAAAGCTGTTTCGGGTCGATTAGAGCTCGGCGCATTAAACTGAAGACGACTCGGACCTGCAGCTCCGGATGTGCACCATCTGTCACTGTTCAGCTGTAATGACGGCGCGTCTCAAAGTTATATAATTTTTTTTTCCTGGTGTTGTTAGGTTGTTGTTTTTTTTCTACTTCCTGTCTGTGCTGTGTGCTTTAACAGCTATGTGACATTCTGCTGGCTTTTTCTGCATCACTTTCATTTATTCTTAAAAAAAGAAAAAAACTTTTAAGAAAAGTTAGTTTAAAAAAAAAAATCAGGATTTTTTCAGAGTTGTTTAATGCCATGCTATAAAACACAAATGATTTCTGGAGAGATTCTGCATTTTGTTGTTATAAAATAAAAAAAAAATCTTTTGATGCATCAATGATCTTTTGTATACAAAAGCAGATGGAAAATAAACTTTGTGTAACTCTGTCATGCTGTACTCAAGTTTCATTCAGTCTTGGCTCAGTGTCGTACGAGGTTAATATCTTGCAGCGGTGTTTTTTCGGTTATCCGTCTTCTATAACAATCTGTGCAGCCCGGTGACAAACTCCTGATAATACAGCTCTGAAAAAGAAAAGTGCGAAACGACGTTTAAAAACAAGAGTCAAGATTGTTTCTCACACACCCTTACTGTAAAAGTTAACCAAGCTAGCATGCGGTAAATGTGTGTCAACTGTCAAAAATAAAAGAATTAATACTCTGTGAAAGTTTAAGAAAATGCAGTTGGACAGCGTGTTGCTGTCTAAAGCCCTATTTGGATGGGATTAGTTTTATTTTAAATCTACACACACACACACACACACACACACATGTTTAGAGAATGTGTTGAAAGTGCGTAACTCGCCTGAGTCGGGTTCTATGACGGAGTGTCTGATGAGGAAATCCAGCACCACCATGGCACAATTTGGCTTAAACTCCTCACTTATGATCAGTTCCTTAACCTGCACACATGCACACGCACACACACACACACACACACACACGCATCAGAATGTACATAAGAAATACTTCAGCGTTTCAAACCCTGTTGTTGTAAAATAAAACAGCGTCCTCAAATTAGTAATTTCACCTCATCCAACTGTTCTAACGTTCCTTGTTGAGTGAATTGCGTTAATGAAGCACTGGTCAGCAGGTGTTGATTAATTTTCTGTAACAGCAGCTCTGACAGTAGTGTAGCTGCAAATCACTGGTTTATTTATAAATAATGCATTAGTTTTAATACATTGTCATTTCTATAGTAACAGCTCGTTCACAGGGGACTCGTACAGTGGAAGCTCCACAAAAAAAATCACTGATGTGAAGTTTTCTGTAATTATAAATGTGTTTATGTAACACTTATGGAAGGAGTCTCCAGTGTCAGCGCTTTGTAACAGTCAGAGGTAAAGCTGGAACTTTAAGTTTTCTGACATCTTCAGGACAGAGGAGTTTACGCTTCTTTGCGGTTTCTCGGTATCATGCGGAACAAGCTGCCTTTTTATTTTTGTCTTATTAACTTCAAGAGAGAGAAAAAGAGAAGCTGGAGAGGGAACGAGTGTTTATAGCTGCTATAACGTAAGTGAGAACAGGAACTAACTTGTTCCTCTGCCGATTAAACAGATAAAAATATGAAACCATTTTCTTTAATAAATTAAAAATTGTAATTGTTGGCAAATTGTTGTGGTATAAAAGGAATAAAACACTTTGGGATGTGGGCCTTACTGCTGTAGTCTAGTCTGTGCCATAATTTCTCATTTATCTTCTGGCTCACATTCCATAAAAAACCCTAACAAACAGGCACAACGTTCTGTTACAAGCTTCACCTTTTATTAATTTTATTAATTCATTTATGTTTATTTATGTTTCATTTATGTTTGCGTAGCACGTCCTCATGCTTTCTGGCAATAAGGAAAGATTCAAAAGATTCAAAAGGAATCTTTACTAATTCTCACAGTCTCTCCACACTCCGTTTCAATTTCTTCTCCTTCCTCGTTCTTCTTCTTCACCACGTTCTTCACAATGTTTGAACTCCATAACCTCCATAACCAGCACATCACAAAGTGCATTCTGGTTTGAGCTGATCGGTCTGAGCACTCCCCGCTCCGCTCCAATCACATGCTCTGACCCCTGACCATCACACCCATATGTGTTTCTTCTCCAAACTGTTACCACAAAGTCAGAAGCACACAATTGTATAGAACGTCTCTGTGTGCTGTAGCTTTACAGTTTCCCTTCACTGGAACTAAGAGACTCAAACCTGTTCCAGCATGACAATGCCCCTGTGCACAAAGGGAGCTCCATGAAGACATGGTGTGTGAAGGTTGGAGTGGAAGAACTCGAGTGTCCTGCACAGAGCCCTGACCTCAACCCCACTGAACACCTTTGGGATGAACTGGAACACCGACTGCACCCCAGACCTCCTCGACATCCCAACATCAGCGCCTGATCTCACTAATGCTCTTGTAGCTGAATGAACACAAATCCCCACAGCCACGCTCCAACATCTAGTGGAAAGCTTCCCAGAAGAGTGGAGCTCATTATAACAGTAAACACAGGGGAATAAATCTGGAATGAGACGTTCAACACGCACACATGGGTGTGATGGTCAGGGGTGCACAAACTTATGGGCATATAGTGTATTATACAGCAGATGTTTTACCTTGTCGATGGGGTAGAAATAAAACTCCTGCACTTCTCCGTCTCCGATCTGAGGCTTGAAATCGCTCGGGAGCTCCAAATCAAACACGAACTGGCACTCGGGGAACACGCCCTCGTCATCCTCGTATGTGTAGCTGAAGAGCACAGAGGTTATTAAAGCAGAACCGCTAAACATCCACAAATAAAACACCTGTCGTCGTGGTAACAGAGATACAGAGATCATTAGGACACACCCACCCATCTGATGATGCGATGGTTCATCTTACTGAAGCACTGAATAAGCACAAGCTTAGCATGCGCTGTTATATAGGACCTGACAGAAACAGGAAGTGATGTCAGAGGATTAGGATGATGTACCTGATGGTTCCTATGGGTCGCGCTTTCTGCGCCAGTGATGGAGGGATACACGCTTCCTCCTCACACTCTTTCACCAGCGTGTGTTTAACACTGCAGCCGGCTGCTAGACCTCCCGCTGCCTACACACACACACACACACACACACACACACACACACAGGTGGTCAAAAAAGTGTTTAAGTTGCTTAAACTTAAGGTAACGTTTCAACTCATGCTAACATCTCCAAATCTCATGCTAACATTACTCCAATCTCACGCTAATCTCATGCTAACATTACTCCAAATCTCACACTAATCTCATGCTAACATTACTCCAATCTCACGCTAATCTCATGCTAACATTACTCCAATCTCACGCTAATCTCATGCTAACATTACTCCAATCTCACGTTAATCTCATGCTAACATTACTCCAATCTCACGCTAATCTCACGCTAACATTACTCCAATCTCACTCTAATCTCATGCTAACATTACTCCAATCTCAAGTTAATCTCACGCTAACATTACTCCAATCTCAAGTTAATCTCACGCTAACATTACTCTAATCTCACTTTAATCTCATGCTAACATTACTCCAATGTGCGTGTGTGTGTGTACCAGGTTGTCCAGTTTTCCAGGATAAGTTTGTTTAGAGTTGGATCTCCTGCCGAGCCACATGCTCAGCTTCCCGTCTCCGTCTCGACTGAATCCGTTAATGTGGACACCATAACGCTTCACTCCGAACAGACCTGCATCGTTGCACGCGCAAAACAGAGAGGAACGGAAATAAAAACCACTCTCTTGGATGTGATTAGCTAGTTAACAGAAAACGCTTACAATGCGAGCGCGTTAGAATACCGTAGCTTAATGTTTACTAATCAATCACAGCAACTTTATAAATTTTGTAGTGATGTCATCTTGTCTGCCCAAAGACGCAAAAAAATGAAACATCTAGCTAATCATTTAGATAGTAATCTAGTAATGTCACATAGCTAACTCATTAGCTATGAGCTAAATGACATTCAGTCGCTCGAATTTTTCAAAGTGATTGGCGTAAATTCTAACCAATCACGTCCAGCGATTAGTCACAAGTAACGTTTTACACCGAATACACGTGCTGCTAAATATTTACGTAACATTTATCAGGCGCCCTCTACTGGTACATTTCTTGATGACGCTTTCATGACTTGGTATTTATTTAACATTAAACATGAAATGTTTATTTTTACTCCATTTTAAAACGATACTGTCTTAGAACTCTAAAAGGTACTTTAAAACAAATAATAACAATTAGCGTTAGCATTGTCACACGGTGCCTCTCAGCGAAGAGTTCGGAGTGTGTGTGTGTGTGTGTGTGATGTATGAACACGTACTCGTCGCTGCTCTCTCCATGTGCATCAGCGGAGTGTCGCAGAACCTCGGCATCACCGCATACTTCTGCAGATTAAAAAAAAAACAAACAAAAAAGAACAAGTAAACAACATTTCATATTACAGACAACAGTTTATAGGCGAAGGCTGTAAAGAACAATTCAGATTACAAAGAAAGTCTCAGATTTATCTCAGATATTAAGAACCTCTGAGATTATGAAGAATAGTGTAGATTACACAGATTATCTCAGATTATCTCAGAAATCTCCAGATTACGAAGAACAGTTCATGTTTCAAAGAACATCTCAGATTATGAAGAACAAAATAGATTACAGAGAATATCTTGGAATATTATGAACCTCTGAGATTATGAAGAACACTATAGTTTACATAGATTATCTCAGATTATGGAGAAAATCTCAGATTATGAAGAACAATATAGATTACAGAGAATATCTTGGAATATTAAGAACCTCTCAGATTATGAAGAACAGTGTAGTTTACATAGATTATCTCAGATTATGGAGGAAATCACCAGATTATGAAAAACAGTGTATATCATGGAGACCATCTCATATCTGAAAGCATCTCAGATTACAGATAACAGTTCAGATTATAAAGAATATTTTTAGATTACAAGGTACATGTCAGTTTATGGATTATGGAGAACATCTCAGATTAGGGACAACAATCTATATTACGAAGAACAGTTCAGATTATGAAAAACCTCTCAGATTACAGAGAGCACCTCAGGAGAACCTTTCAGATTATAAAGAACATCTCAGCTAACCAAAAGCATCTCAGATTACAAAGGACAGCTGGGATTATGAACAACAGAGTAGATTACAAAAACATTTTAGATTCCAGATAACATCTGACATTATGACGAACATCTCATATTAAGAAAAACGGCATATATTAGGAAGAACATCTGAAATCTGAAGATAATACCTCAGATTATGAAGAACCTCTCAGATTACAGAGAGTACCTCAGAATATGGAGAACCTTTCAGATTATAAAGAACATCTCAGCTAACCTAAAACATCTCAGATAACGATGAACATCTGAGATTATGATGAACATTTCATATTAAGAAAAACGGCATTAGATTATAGAGAACATCCCAGATTATGAAGAACATCTCAGATTACAAATATTAAACTGTCTCAGATCAGAGATTAAGGTTCTGTTACTGAAAAAAAAAAAATCTGAGCTCTCACCTCATTTCTCCAGCCCTTTAGACACCTAAACTCTGCCTGATCTCTGAGCGTCTGCAGCACGACCTCCACCGCCTGCGTCCTGCGCTCATACGTGTCCAGCGTGGGGCAGAGCTCTATAGCGCCCCCTACTGTACAGAACACCTCCGGGTAACGGCGCAGCACCGACGCCACGCCCGGGCGGATCCAGCCCACCTGCTGACCTGCGACCTCGAACCGCAGACATTTCTCTAAACTAGAACCTGCAAAAACACACCAAACAAACAACCACGAATCTCTCTTACACACTTACACACATCTAAGGCCAACAGATTCATCAGTTCACCTAACATCTTGGTTTTTTGAGTAAATTTATATGAATTTAGCTCAGGATCGAACTCTGGACCCTGAAAATGTGAGGCATAAACACTAAATTTTAGCTCAGTGTTCATGAATAAATGTTTTCAAAACAGCTCAACATTTGTATCACATACAAATTTTATTTAGTTTTCACATTTCCAGTCACATTGTAAATCAAAAAACAGTCATTTAACTGTTTTGTACAATTCTGCCACTCCATTCAGTGCTGTATGTTGTTCTATCACTTTCGGTTTGCTGATTTATTCTGCATCCCAAAGGACCTTTTTGGTGGCTTTAACAGCGCCTGATTTAAAACCAACAAACCTGGTTAGTTAAGTAATATTCCATCAATTTAGCGTGGTCTAAACAATATTTACAATAACAAACTCTAACTGTTATTTCACTCTGAATAATATAAAAGCAACATGGGATAAAAATAAACAAATAATAAAAGTTTCGAGTAGCCTGATTGGCGGAATCACGGTTATGTAGGATATTAGCAATTCAGTGTGGATTTATATCCTGCGATTAATGAGGTTTTGGGTTTTCTTGGTGTTTTTATTTATTTATTTATTTATTTTATTAAATTTACAACACGAACTTCAGCCTCTGACAGAAACCGGAAGTCCAGGCAGATGCAAGATATGCGGCGTTGCAGTGAACGTTAAAACACCACCCCGGATACTGACCTGGTAAATGAAAGCTGTTCATACGCCGGAGAAGCTGTAGCACTTTTTCTGACCACGATAACAATATCGCGCTCATCGTCAGGCGGTTTTTTTGCTGATTCTTACACTGATGTAATGAAAATAAGACGCCTGATGAGCGATAGTTTAAGCGCCAGCACTGAAAACGCCATTAACGCACAGCAGACACCATTTACAATACAGCTGCAGTGACATCACGTGGCCACCAGGTGGCGACAAAAGCGACGGAATAATACATGGAAGTGATTTTACCTCAGAGACAAAATGCTTGATTAGAATCACAAATAATCTGTAATAATAATTATTACATTTTAAAATACACTCACTAGCTTACTAGCTTGTGTGTGTGTGTGTGTGTGTTGTTACAGTTAAATACTGTGTGATGGGTTGGTGTGATTAAGCGACATTAGTGACCACTCTAAAATTGATTATTTTCCTATGAAATCATGTCCCAAAGTATTTTATTTCTCTCATAACACAGCAATTTGCCAATGATTGCAATGATTAAAGAATGACACGTCACACTTTTGGTGTGTTTATCCTGCTGCCACCTCAACTTTGCTTTAGATCGATCAACATGCAGATATATACGCTTGTTAAATCTTAAACACTGACTCTACAGTTTGGGGTTTGAGGAGGAAAATATGCATCTTTCATTGGTTTTTTTTTCCCATTTCTCAAGTCGATCATGCTGAGGTGGAAAATGACGTCATTCCAACCTGCAAATTACAGCTTACAAGACATTTAATGTTGTGGAACGTCCATAAAAAACAAGCTAGTTTCAGTTCTCACTTACATTATAGCAGCTATAAACACTCGTTCTCAGTCATCACCCTCTCTTTTTTTCTCCCTCTTGAAGCTAATAAGATAAAAAAAAAACACACACAGTTTGTTTGAAACTTAAATTTACAGCTTTACCACTTACTGTTAAAAAGCGCTGACACTGGAGACTCCTTCCTTAAACGTTAAATAAACGTCTCCTCACAGAAAACACTCAGAATCCAGAATTCAGCAGTGTTGTGGTATAAAAGTTAATAAATATATCCCAATAAGCGTTATGACCCAACTCATAAAGGACTGTTTATAAATTAGTTGTTTTGGGTAGCTATTATTATTATTATTATTATTATTAATGCTGAAGTGTGAGTGTGTGTAGATATGAGCTGAGTTTGAGGTTTGAACTCCATCACCAGTGTCTCCTCCACAATCATTTAAAAACACAAAATGTTTACATTGGCTATGAAAATCCATCCTCATGTGAGCTCAATCGTATTTCTGACATGTCTGGCTCCACCGAGTATATATGTGTATGTGTGTGTGTGTGTGTGTGTGTGTGTGTGTGTGTGTGTGTAGGTCAATCTTGGAGCCAGTGATTCGCACTTGGTCATGAACAAAATAGACAAACATTGTGGTGTTTTGTGAGGGGTCGCCTACACTCGACCAAAACCCTCCGACTCTCCAGGGTTGCATCCCAAACACATCTTAAAGTGCACAAACAGGGCTAAAAATGTCCCGTCGTGTCTATTATGGGTGTTTAATGTTTTGTTTTTAGACTGAAATTTTGAGAATACGTTAAAGCCAGACAGACAGGAAGCTCCCAGAGACTGTTTACGTGTTTAAAAAGGACTTCTAATTCCCTATTTAACTTTTTTATTTTGGAATTGAACAACAGGAAGTGAATCAGGTGGCTAATAACATCCACTATAACAAACAACTCACTAATATGAGCAAAGACTAATTTTGTGATCCTAAATGAACATTCTGGATGTAAAATGCACTAAATAGAGAAAATTGTGCACTATGTTGGTAGACAACTTAAACTGTAATATCTGATCTGATCTGACTCAATTCGGTTATTCAATCACGCTAGCAATTTACTCAGCTATGGCTGAATCACAAATGTCTTCCTACTCCATAAAAATTCACTACACAGGGATTTAATAGATTATGTAGTCGATTTATCCTAAATGTTGGCGGCTTAAGTCCAGAAGTTACGTCAGTATTTACGCAGAAACGTTTACATATATTCAGAGGTTGCCAGAGTTTTTCATCAGCGTCTAGACCACCGCCTTTAAACACAAACACTCACCTTTAAACCTGAAAAAAATCAGGGATAGAAAATACAGACTGAAGAAGGAAATAGCATTTATTTCTATGCTGTCAAATGAATTATGATGTTACATAAAAGCAAGAGACAATTTAAAGATGAAAAATATGATGATATATGAATGAGAAGATGGGAAGCATTGAAATAAATCTAATAGGAGTCTCGTATATCACCAATATATTACTGCATGAATAATCCTAGTTGTAATTATCACATTAATCACAGGTTTAATTTAACAAAATGGCTTCTGCACTCACTATTCTGCAGTGCGTAGAATAGCACTTGATCCAGCACAGACTGTTATTTTATATTTTATTATTATGTTTAATATTGTGCTCTGATAGTTACTCATGTGCGTAAATCGAGGTTATGAAATCATAATGTGTGTGCGGAAATAATCTATTTGATCACGCTTTTAGTCATTCTGATTTGTGGAATTAATAAAACAACGCCAGAGGGTGTGTTAATTCGATGCGCTCTGCTGTAAAGAAAACGTGCCCTTGTTTTGAAGGATAATCTGACCAAGCGCTCATCTGCTACGCTTACAGAGAAACTTTAACTTCATTCATCATTTTATACATAAAATATTCCCTCCACGAGATAAGCCATGTCTCTGATTAAGATGCGTCTCCTCCGATGTCCTTCCTGTGAGAAATATTGTGTGTTCTTCAATGGGATGATGTTATTAATAAATGAATAGTGTCATATTTATATGTTTAATTTTGTCCTCGAGTGACGTTCCATAGTGTGTGTGAGTGTATTTACAGACAAAACATGAATTTCAGTGTGACATATTGTGGTTCCATCAAACTGTCAGATAGCGGTGCTGGATTTAATTCTGCTCCTCACTCGATCCGATATCACGCAAGAAAAATGCGCAGAGGTCAGAATGGAGCGTAACTGAGACACGCCTCTGTTTCAGACAAACTCCGCCCACGAATGCGTAACTCTCACGTAAATCTGTAGTGACGTCTGAGGTTATAATACCGATATCGGTATTATAGAAGTGCACTGTATGTCCAAAACTCTTATATAAGTGCCTCTTATATGAGTACATCAGTTAAGTGCACGCTACTCGTACACTCTAAAGTGCACTAGCAGGAAGTGTCTTTAGTCTATCCAGTAATATTTATGTAAATCAGACTGCGGTTTACTCAGAGAGACACTGTTTTCAGACAGGAATGTCACACACACACACACACGCATACACACAAAGCTGCCTTTCACTGCTCTCTCTCTCTCTGTGTGTGTGTGTGTGTGTGTGTGTGTGTGTTTTAGAGCACCTTTACTCCAGCCGTTAGTGAGGAGACACTCCACCGTATCTATCACACTGCGGCTCTGTGGAACGCTCAGTTCTGATTGGTCCGTCAGATCAGCCAGAGACTTCAAAGGAAGTTCACCTCGTCTGACTTTACCATTAAAAGAAAGTTTTAGTTTAACACTGGAACACGAAAGTGGCTATATTAGCTATAGGCTACAGGATACTGACTCTGACATTAGCTACTTAGCAAACGATTGAATGGAAGTCAGCCATTTTTATTTTTATCGCTTATTATTAAATTAACATTGATGCTAAGTCCGTTGTCTACTGTAAATAAGATTGTTATTGTCACTGTTACAGAAAGACCCTTGAGAACCCAATCCAAGCTAGATAGCTAGTTTCTGTAGCTAATGTGCAGCTACTGCAGTGATGCCTCTGGCTGTAACTCTGATTTAATACCTTATTTTTATTTAATATATTATTTTATTTATAGGGAAATAGTAACTAACCACCAAGATTACTAGCTACTCCGATGCCAACCAATCAGTGTGATTACTACCTAGCTGGTGACATATAATACTAATACTTAATTTTACGGAGCTATTAGCTACTTATTTTTTTAAAATCTTTTTTTAAAATCTGTTTATAGTTACTTTTAATTTTGTGGACGTTAGTTCCTGTTCTCAGCAGTTATGTTATATGCACTACTGTCAGAGCTGCTGTTACAGAAAATTAATCAGAACCTTCTGACCAATCACAATCCAGAATTCAAAAGCAACTTAATGGCAGGGGAAGTGTGTTTCTATCATAATCACTCCGGCCACAGGTACGCCTTCTCTGTCAGACTGAGCTCAGTGTGTGTGTGTGTGTGTGTGTGTGTGTGTGTGTGTGTGTGGGTGGATTGGAGTGGTAGACTGTTAAGGAGGAATGAAAGAGGGGTTTTGTTAAACATGTTTTCTTTTTCCGCCCCCTCACTCTCTCTCTCTCTCTCTCTCTCTCTCTCTCTCCACAGCCTCAGAGTATAAGAGTCTCACACACACACACACAGCTCAGCACTTAAGTAAATCTGACATACATACACACATCATGTACTTGCGTTTAGTCTACACGTGTGTGTGTCTGTCTGTGTGCGTGAGTGTCACATACGGCCTACGAGCGAGCCGGAGGGATGAGAGACAGAAGAGCCGCGCTGTGGCAGCAACAGCTGGATTTAACACACCTGTACATCCAGGTGAGTTCTCATGACTCTTGTATATTATCTGAATCTGATTAACTGTGTCTCAAATCACACACTTGACGGTAGCAGATAGCAGAGTGACTGACTTTTTTGGAAGCAGTGCAAAGGTGGTATAAATGTAAAGAAAACATTTTCACAGCCTTGCGAAATGTTGGTATTGGAGCGAATATCTACTATGTAACATTAATTCATAATTCTGAGACTTTAAATTGTCTTAAAATGGCAGAAACAGGCTTCCTCACATTTAATACTTACCCTTCAGTCGTATTCACTCACACACACACACATTCTCAGTTCCTGAAGCGTCTCTCAGACTGCAGTAAATCACACTGCAGGTGATAAATTACCCCAATTGCACTGTCTCCGCCCTCTTTTTTTTCTTTTTTGCATATTCATTAATGCAAACCTGAAAAACAAACACTATGTAATTTTGCTTATAGGAAAGACACAATCGTTCATAAATCAAGTTAGTAAAGTAGCTTGTATGTTTTTTTCAAGTTCTGATTCTGATCCTGATTCACACACACAAACCCCTTTAGTAAATCAAGTGTTTGATATCTCTGCTTTACTCTTGTTCTTTACTCTCGTATGAAATTGACACAATAACGGAGGTGGTATGATGCTATCAGAGACGCTGCACCTGGCGATGGGAATTCTCGTTATTTTCAAACCTCACACTCATACTGCCAGTTTTTTTTTCTTTGTAAAACTGTCCAGCATTGTTTGTCTTTGCCTATCCATTGCTTAAATTATTGCTTTATAATTGTATAATTGTTTAGCACATTATACTTTGCATTGCGTTTGTTATACATGCTTAAATATTTAATTATATGTAAGATCAGCTAAGGCACTGAACAATTCAGTCAAGCACACAACTTCATTTGAACTGGCTTTAATTTGGTACATCGTGCCCAAGACCTCAGAGGAGGATGTGATCATAACTATACAATACTGATACACTTTCAGCATGAGAATCAGAGGATCTATTAGTCTTGTCCAGAGTTCAGAAATTTGGACTGTATAATTATGAAGCGTGTGTGTGTGTGTGTGTGTGTGTCAGCGCCTAGTGCTCAGTGCCTGGTGAACGGGATCTTCCTCTTTGAGGGAGCTGTTTGGTCTCCAGATGCGTGTAACATGTGCCAGTGTAGAAACGGTGCAGTTCAGTGCCATGGAGTGCCCTGCCTGGATATAGGTACACACACACACACACACACACACACACACACGTTTTCTTCATCAGTCTGAGGTAGAGACACTGCTGCATTGAAAAGCCCCAAGGTGATAAAACACTCCTCTGAAAAAACACATAACTCACATAACTCCACCCTCTTCCAAATGAATAAACTCCAACCATTTATTCTCCACCAAGCGATGATCGGAAATGGGAATAATATACGGGATGACGAGAAAGCAAAAAACACACCAATGAACTATGTTTACTGCTGTAGAGAAAGACACGCCCCTGGGGGTGGGGCATATACTATGTTCTCATTTAATTGGACAAACTCAAGACTAGTTCAGGATGAGTCATGAGAAGTTTTTTATGTTTTCCCAGAAGTGGTGAACTATAAAATTAAAATGAGAATATTTCTCTAAAATGACATATAGAAAATATTTTTTTTCTAGATGCACTAGAAGAAACAAAAAGCTCTGAAACACCAAGTTTGATTTCCGGTGCACTTTAATGTCTGGTTTGGTCTATAATGTCCTACATACTGACTAATGTCCATTTTGTTCTTTATTGTCCAGTTCAATTTCTAATATTGTTTGTTTCTCTAAATGTTCTGCTTGATTCTCATAACCCACTGCTCTTTAATGTTATGTTTGGTTTATTTCTTTTTTCTGGTTTCAGCTTTACCTGCCTCGAGGCTTCAGGATGGCCACCAGAAACCAGCCCGTGGAGTGAAGCTGGTGAAAACGAGTGGACAGAAGAAAGTCTATCCACAGACTGGAAAGAAGAAAGCATCACAGGGAAAGGTCATCGTGAAGGTCAAGCCGGAGACAGCACGAAAAAGACCAGTTAAAGCTGTAAATGTGTGATGCATGAATAATTACAGTAATAAATAAAGATGATGATCTCAGTGCTCTAAATCACTTTACATGATCTCTTCATGTTCTTTACACAGCCTCCACCTGCACAGAAGAAGCATGCACCACCACCACCACCACCACCACCACGACCGAAGATGAAACAGCAAGCACCTGAAGTAGGAATTGGGAATTTTCCAGTGGCCGCTCGTCAGGACACGTTCCCAGATCTATTTGACTACGATGACCACGACGATGACGACTATCTGGAAGACGATAGTGATGCTGACGAGGATGACGATGATGTCCCAGTCTTACGTAACAGCCGCACCAAAAGTTCATCAGTCAGCAGAAATGCTGCGTCTCTCGCCCGGAAGCCGGCGATATCTGTATTGCAAAGGCCCCTCCCTCCTCCCACAAAGCAACCCAGACTTTTAGCACCTAGTGGAGGTGTTAGAGCTGGAGGGGGTGTGGTTAGAGGCAGAGGGGGCGGGGCCAATGTTGTGGGTCGTCCTGTTATCCGTCCTTCCACTTATATGGCGTCCCTCCCGGCAGGATGTCTGCTGTCTGACGCTCTGATCGCATGCGGCAGCACCGGATTAACCAGCCTGCCTCTCATCAAAGATGCCGGCATCCGAACCCTTTACCTGGCAGGTGAGCTGCTACAGACAGGTAGATAGACAGATAATAAGGTCAGTAAGATCCGGTTTTCTCACACACACTCACACACACCTGTCTGTCTGTTAGATAATAAGATCAGTAAGATCCCCATGAGAGCGCTGCATGGACTGCCCAATCTACAGTGGCTCGACTTGAGCAAGAACAAACTGGATGACACCTCACTGGGGCTGGACGTGTTCCGGGTGAGAACACACACACACACACACACACACACACACACCATTAACAACCAAACACTTTGGTGGAGGGAGAGTGAGAAATCACACAAACGGAAGAGCAAGAAATCACACAAAAAAGACAAAAGTCAAGACATTTTCAAAATGTCTAACTATAACATGTGGTGTGATGAACTGGAGTTATTTTTACCACCCCAACGTTGATTATTTTCCTACAACAGCACGTCTCCAAGCCTTTTATTCCTCTCATACCAATTTGCCAATGATTATAATTTTTCATTTATTAAAGAACAATGCATTTTACTTTTTATACATTAATACGTCATTCCCTCACCAACCTCTCTTTTTTTCTCTCTCTTTCTTGAAGTTAATAAGACAAAACGCTTGTCATGTTCCCAAGAAACGGCGAAGCATAAACTCCTCTCTCCTGAAGATGTCAGAAGTTACAGCTTTATCTCTGACTGTTTTAAAGAGCAGACACTGGAGACTCCTTCCATAAATGAACATCTCCTTCGCTATAATGATTACACACGTTTTTTAAATCTGTTTATGTGGAGCGTTCGCTGTGCAAGTTACTACAGAAACGATAACGTATCAGAGCGAGTGCGTTAACATAAACCTGTGATTTGCAGCTGTACTACTGTCAGAGCTGCTGTTATAGAAAATTAATCAACACCTTCTGACCAATCACAATCCAGAATTCAGCAGTGCTGTATAGTTGTAGGCCATGCTCAGACTCTGACACAACTATTTATGACAGCATGACTAAAAGAGAGAGACAGAATATAACACAGGAATGATGTTTGCATCTCGAGTCCCAACGTCCATGAACCCCAGCTCTGCTCCTTTATCTAACCTAAAGCCTGACACTGTGCCTATGGCCTACAGGTTCATGTCTTACATGTGTAAAATATGTAATAAACACATACTATGGTATGAGGTAGCGAGTCGATGTGATTTGTGGTTTGAACAGAATTCTCACTTCATTGTTGAAGTAAACGGGAAAATATTCTGCGTGGACAAACACACCACGGGCAAACACCATGATGTCAAATTCCCTTTTCTCACACAAGTGTTACGAATTCTGGCTCCATCGAGGCTGAGAACCACAACGATCACCGATGTGCGTGTGTGTGTTTCAGAATCTGACCAAACTGCGTCGTCTGAATCTGGACGGGAACAATCTGACCAAAATCCCCCCGCTGCCGCCTTCACTGCTGGAGCTGAAGATCAACGACAACAAACTGAGCGGACTCACACCTCACAGCTTTAAAGGTACACAGACACACACACACACAAGTTCAACTGTGTGAGGTTAAAAGGACAGAGCTGGCTTCAGTTTGATTCTTTGCCCTGAGAAAGATGGACTCTCTGTTTATTAAAAGCTTGCTCAGTGGGATAGGAATTTCGTTTGGATGTTTCTTCTCGCAGGTCTGTCCCAGCTGCTCACTCTGGAGCTGGAGGACAATCATTTCCATGATGGGAACGTCTCCCCGCTGGCGTTCAGGCACCTCAAGAAACTCATTTACCTCAGACTGGATGATAACGACTTCAGAGCCATTCCCTCCGGCCTGCCTGCATCACTAAAGGTCATTACATCATCATCATCATCATCACTAATTAAAGTGATGAACTAAAACTAGTTCCAGTTGTCCAAAAGACTTACACTAAGCTCCACCTACTTGTAAAAAATATACCAAGGAAAAAAACATTTATTTTTAGTTTTAGATTTTGATAACATTTTGCTTGTGGATTTTGTAATTTCGTTTAATACTTTGGCATAAAATAACCTTCGTAATGTTTTTATTTCTATTAGGGATTTTAATGGTCCATTGAAAACATGACTTCTTGATAAGGATTATTTTATTTTCATAGGGCGTTAGTCTCAGTGTGGGAAGGAGTGTGTGTGTGTGTGTGTGTGTGTGTGTGTGTCTTACCCACAGATGAGTGTGTAATGAAAAATAAATTAAATTAAAAAGATTAAATGTTAAGACAGAGCTGGAAGTCATGCGTGTTTAGCATCCCTGTGGCCTCTATCAGGCTTTAGCTGAGTGTGCTGATTTATACAAAGTACCAAAAAAAATTGAGAGAGAGAGTGTGTGTGTGTGGTGTGTGTGTGTGTGTGTGTGTGTATGTGTGTAGGAGCTGCATCTGTCAGATAACCGGATTGAAGTGGTTCACGCTGGACTCCTCAATAAGACAGTGAACCTGCGAATCCTAAATCTGAGCCATAATAAAATCCGAGAGGACCGAATCGCACCGAGAGCGTGGATACACTTACGGTCAGTCACGTCCTGTTTACAGATCCACGTTTGTTCCACTCGAGCTCGATCAGTTCTACATGGAGACGTTTGACTGTCCATTTGTATGTTATAATCCAGGGGTCATCAACCAAGTGCTTGAAAAAAAATACTGCAGCAGAGGCGATAAAAGATATTTAGCTAAAGGCAGCTCATCAGACCAGGGACTAGCTACAGGGCTGGAAACTTTAAATTATCTCATTCATAGCCATAAAGTAAAGGCTAATGGGTGAGCATTAAAAGGTGACTGTTATCATCATTCAGTTGTTATTTGCTTATCTGGAATTTTCTGTAACTGGACCTTCATAAATGTTACTTTCAAGTACACTTCGTCTAACCAATATCTGTACTTTAACCAAATTAGTACCGGTAATACACAGAGAAACAGCCTTCATGACAGAACAGGGGGGAGAAAAAGAAAAAAAATGTCATGATATGTGTCGTGAGTAGAGTTCCAGTTTTAGAAAACAGTTTAGTCAAAAGTTTGCTACTTCCTGTGAGAAATAACTCAAACTGTGAGGTTCGGATGGAAAACAAAACAACAAGTGAGGCCTCAAGACACAAGGCAACCTCTAGAGGGCGCCATCTCATCATTAGCACGTGTGTATGATGAGTCAGTGCTCTGTGATATTGTGGTTATAGTTATAGTTCACTTGGTTATTTGGTGTCTGAGAGAGACATGTCTCCGTTCTTGTCCTTCAGTAAGTTGGAGACGTTGGATCTGTCCCATAATAAACTGGTCCACGTCCCGTCCTTCCTGCCGGTCGGTCTCGTCCAGCTCACGCTGCACCACAATCAGATCGAGAGGATCCCGGGATACGTGTTCGCTCACATGCAGCCCGGCCTCGTCTCCATCCACCTGTCATACAACCGCCTGAGGGAGGACGGCATCAACGAGGTGTCCTTCCTCGGCCTCCAGCACTCCCTGAACGAGCTGCTGCTGGACCACAACCAGCTTCGAGAGATTCCACGAGGGATAGTCCAACTCCGCGCCCTCCACGTCCTCCGCCTCAACCACAACTACATCAGGTTAGTGTGCACTCTTCACACACACACACACACACACACACACACACATCAGGTTAGTGTGCACTCTTCACACACACACGCACACGCACACACACACACACACACACAACTACATCAGGTTAGTGTGCACTCCTCACACACACAACTACATCAGGTTAGTGTGCACTCTTCACACACACACACACGCACACACAACTACATCAGGTTAGTGCGCACTCCTCACACACACACACACACACAACTACATCAGGTTAGTGCGCACTCCTCACACACACACACACACACATCAGGTTAGTGTGCACTCTTCACACACACACGCACACACACACACACACACACAACTACATCAGGTTAGTGTGCACTCCTCACACACACACACACAACTACATCAGGTTAGTGCGCACTCCTCACACACACACACACACACACGCACACACACACAACTACATCAGGTTAGTGTGCACTCCTCACACACACACACACACACTCACACACACTCACACACACACACACAACTACATCAGGTTAGTGCGCACTCCTCACACACACACACACACACACACACACAACTACATCAGGTTAGTGTGCACTCCTCACACACACACACACACACACACACACAACTACATCAGGTTAGTGCGCACTCCTCACACACACACGCACACACAACTACATCAGGTTAGTGCGCACTCCTCACACACACACACACACACATCAGGTTAGTGTGCACTCTTCACACACACACGCACACACACACACACACACACAACTACATCAGGTTAGTGTGCACTCCTCACACACACACACACAACTACATCAGGTTAGTGCGCACTCCTCACACACACACACACACACACGCACACACACACAACTACATCAGGTTAGTGTGCACTCCTCACACACACACACACACACTCACACACACTCACACACACACACACAACTACATCAGGTTAGTGCGCACTCCTCACACACACACACACACACACACACACAACTACATCAGGTTAGTGTGCACTCCTCACACACACACACACACACACACACACAACTACATCAGGTTAGTGCGCACTCCTCACACACACACGCACACACAACTACATCAGGTTAGTGCGCACTCCTCACACACACACACACACACATCAGGTTAGTGTGCACTCTTCACACACACACATACACACACACACGCACACACAACTACATCAGGTTAGTGTGCACTCCTCACACACACACACAACTACATCAGGTTAGTGCGCACTCCTCACACACACACACAACTACATCAGGTTAGTGCGCACTCTTCACACACACACATACACACACACACACGCACACACAACTACATCAGGTTAGTGTGCACTCCTCACACACACACACACACACACTCAACTACATCAGGTTAGTGCGCACTCTTCTCACACACACACACACACACACACAACTACATCAGGTTAGTGTGCACTCCTCACACACACACACACACACACACACATCAGGTTAGTGTGCACTCCTCACACACACACACACACACACACACACAACTACATCAGGTTAGTGCGCACTCCTCACACACACACACACACTTAGCCACAAATACATCAGGTTAGTGTGCACTCCTCACACACACACACACACTTAGCCACAACTTCATCAGGTTAGTGTGCACTCCTCACACACACACACACACACACTTAGCCACAACTTCATCAGGTTAGTGTGCACTCCTCACACACACACACACACACACTTAGCCACAAATACATCAGGTTAGTGTGCACTCCTCACACACACACACACACTTAGCCACAACTTCATCAGGTTAGTGTGCACTCCTCACACACACACACACACACACACACACACACTTAGCCACAACTTCATCAGGTTAGTGTGCACTCCTCACACACACACATCTATAACTACATCAGGTTAGTGCGCACTCCTCACACACACACACACACACACCTATAACTACAACAGGTTAGTGCGCACTCCTCACACACACACACACACCTATAACTACAACAGGTTAGTGCGCACTCCTCACACACACACACACACCTATAACTACAACAGGTTAGTGCGCACTCCTCACACACACACATCTATAACTACATCAGGTTAGTGCGCACTCCTCACACACACACACACCTATAACTACAACAGGTTAGTGCGCACTCCTCACACACACACACACACACACACACACACACCTATAACTACAACAGGTTAGTGCGCACTCCTCACACACACTCACCCACAACTACATGAGGTTAGCGTGTATAATGTGTGTATTTATATGTATTTATATGTACTTATATGTACTTGTGTGTGTGTGTGTGTGTAGTTCGGTACCTGTGAACGCTCTGTGTGACATCACCGCCCGTGACGACTCCCCTCTGCTCTCCGTTCACCTGCAGAATAACCTGATTGATCGGCGTTTAGTCCCGCCCACTGCACTCACCTGTATTAAAGAGTACAGCAGCGTGATCCTGCATCCTCAGAGACATGAACAGGTCTACGAGTGAACACACACTCACATTCGGTTCTTATCCAAAATATATTCACATACGGAACCGAGGAACAGGTGACAACAGGACCTAGGGGGCGGGGTCATTTCATCACCATGACAACAATTCAGACATCTCAAGTTATTTACATGACAATAGTAATGCAATTTTTATTTTTTAAGTATGTTTCGTGGTGAGTACAAAATCGCAGCGTGCTTATGCTTATGATCAAGACTGAGAAAGCTCATTTTTATTTTACTAACCTGTTTAAAGTGTACACAGGATTTTAGCTGGATTCCAGTTTTCACTTAAAAATGTATCAAGCTATACCAGTGAGACAGAAGACGAGTAAACGTGTTAATCTGATTATAACAAAAAGCTTATTTTTTAAAGAAACACATTTCACTGAGAATAATTTTGTGATAACACACACAACAGACTTTCACAGATCAGTGTAACAAATATTGTTATTTTATAGAATCATTTTTAAAAACATGTGTATGACAAGTGCATATTTTTGCATAGCTTAATGAATAAAATTTTAAGTCAGAATTACTAAAAAAAAACGTTAAGTCAAAACTAGTATGATGTGAGTGATGTGTGTGAGATGACTCATGTAAAGTCTGAGAAAAATGGCGAAAATAATTTTTAAAGAATGTTATTTCAACACAATCCAAGGGTAATGACTATTCCTTAGGGTCATCTAAAGTTTTTATTATTTAGTGGGGTTATTTACATATTTAAAGTTATTAGAAATTAAATAAGGCTGCTTTAAAAGTCACAGGCTGTCAGAAAAAATTTTTTTGCACATATATACTAAATAACAATGTGATTGGATAAGTGAATAATACAACCTATGTGTATGTGAAACTCCACAGTGAATTTTTGTTTTTCAATGCTTCACTTTCCTAATTACATTAAAGCGCTAAACCTCCCTGTTTCATAGCAAACGCTTTCATTCGTTTATTCTAACCTGTGGTTTATAACCATGTTTAAAGGTTCTAATATGAGAATACTGTATATTACAAATATTATTCAGATCTTTGCAGTTATAGACTGTGTGTGTGTGTGTGTGTGTTTATGCGTATAATGTTCAGTATTATCTTCTTTAATTGTGTGCTAATGTAAAGCAGTTATGTTAGTTTATCTGCATTCCGCTTTAACATTCCCAATTCGGCATTTAGAATAAATCACCCACGTGTCACACACAGCACAGGCTTGGCTATGTGTGTGTGTGTGTGTGGGGTGTGTGTGTTTTTGTTTGTGTACTACAGTCTGTTCTTACAGTTTACTAAATAAAGTTTCAGACATTTCCACTCCTGCTGTGTTCAGAAGTTAGCCGCTTTAAGAGAATACAGGCTAACACACACACACACACACACACACACACACAGGCACTTCCCAAGTTCCCAAGCTCTATGTACAAAGTGCTACTTCACAATTTTTAATCTTTAAATGCTATTTGTTAAATTTAATATTTGAATCAAAACATTAGCAAATCAGGAATTACGCGAATGATGAAAATAGGTTAAAAATAAGAATACAATAAACAAAATACAAAATATACAATATACTGTACGTATAGAGAGGAGGGAGAAATTGGTGTATTGCACTAAAGTAAGATACTTGTGGCAACAGAAAGAGTGTGTGAAGCCGGTTTTTCTCTGCGCGATTCCGGCAGTCTTTCACGATTACGACTTGTCACACTTCATGAGACGATCCCAATAAGTATTCTACAACAGACTGTATGATAACATGATAATGTCTGTTCTTCATTTTAGATTATACGATGAAAATCCTAGACCTACGATTAAAGAAAATGACTATGTTCTGCCATAATGGGTGTGCAGTGAATGACACACAAAATGCCCAGTGTTGCTGTTGTTCGTCTTTTGGCTGCTCCCATTAGGGGTCGCTACAGAGGATCATCGGTCCACGTATATCTGATTTGGTATAGTTTTTACGCCAGATGCCCTTCCTGATGCAATCCTCCCCAATTTTTCTCCGGGCTTGGGACTGGCACTGAGAGCGCACCATGCTATCCCAGTGGCTGGGGTTAGTTCCCTGGCCAGGAATTGAATCCGGGCCACAGGGGTGAGAGCGCTGTGGCGTAACCACTAGTCCTCCAGGGACCTGACACACACAATGCCCAATAATTTTCCTTAAAAAAGAAAAAAACAGTTGGTATATCACACATTAAGTAATAAGTAACATAGTAATATCACAAAACAGGTGAACCCAATCAAGGAAACAAACCAACGATGAGGAACAAAGGAAGTAACCTCAAAGGAAAAGTGACACTTACGGGACGGTGTGAAACTTTTAAAGATCTTGTGGGTTCGACTAAGCCAATTGCTACCACATTTCACAAGTATTTAGAAGCTATTTTTGGAGTTGGTATTTCTGTTAAATGTAACATTCTATATTTGTGTTATATTGCTATTTGAGAACAGTGATGTGGGAAACTGATAGTGGTAGGAAAATTGTTCTGATGTTTTTTCAGCAAGACTACAGGCCAGATAGGAAATGGTGAAAATCAGAGCTCACTGATATGATGCATGATATACAACTTTTTAGAGTGTGCAAACCAGTGGGAGAAAGTGGTGAGGAAGCCTGTCCTGGCACCCAGGTGAGGGAATGAACTACCTCTGGCTGTCTAAAAGGCTGAGTCACTGATTGTCTTCAAACAAAAACTACTTCTACTCTTCAACAACCACTTAAATGAGCACTTTAAAAAAACTCAACTTGCAATGTTTTTGTTGCTGTACTAACCCAAACTAGCTTCTCTTTAACGGGGTTTAAACTTGATAAACTTTTTGACCCTTTTTTGATGGAGACTTTAAATCACTTCTGCAACTCGCTCTGGATCTGATAAATACTGTAACTATAATTGAAAAACTCTCTGAGATGCAAGGAAGAAACCTTCAGAAGAACCACAATTCAGCAGGCAGAGCCCATTTACTGTAAATCATTGTGCATTTTGTCTACTGTAAATCATTGTGCATATGTGGTCACTTTTTCTTAGATTATGACTGGAATCAGCAATATACATTTTACTTGTAGTAGGTATAACTCCATTAACAGTAATTAACACAGCGTGGTTGAATGCCCGAATCGTGGCCACATTTTCATATAACAGCAAGACCTGTCGTGTATTATTCCTTACATAATGGAAACAGGTTAGCTTTATAAACAAACATTTTTTCAGATTTGGTCGACATTGATTTTGTACATTAAACACACATCTAAAGTGCACAGCCACTCATGCTGGGTGTGTGTATCTGTGTGTCCAAACTGAGTGACTTTATCATCTCAGTTTGCGCTCCGTCTAAACCACCACCTATCCACTACATCGTACACTATTTTGGTTTTGTTCTGCAATCATGTGGACATTATTTACTGCACTGAAATCCCACAGTGCAATGCAACAGAATCAAGTCCAAATGAGATATGCAGAATATCCATAACTCACTGTGGTATTTAAAGATTTATATACTGAATAGGGTGTGTGGTTTGGGATATATCTGAGGTTTATTTCGGGAGGAATTGTCCATGACTTTACCCCTCCTCTAGTGTGCACTACTGAGTCACCTTGCATCCCAGGTCCAATTGTGACAATGTAAGACTGGACTTCTAAACTCCATATTGTAGAATTGGGTAGATCAGAATGAACAGTTTGGATCATTATATTTAGTGTGGTTCCACTTTAACCCGGCTTATGTTGAGGTTTAAGGGTTAAGTGTAGACAGGCGGATCTGGATGTGGATGCAGGCCGCAGTGCAATGTGTGATTACAGAGGGAGAGTTTCAGAGTTTTATTCTCCTCATGACAGTGCGCCGCTGAGCTATTCCTGTCCTGCTCTTTAAGTGGTAATGCGCTGCCACAGCACTGACGCTTATTTTATACTCTTCCCAGCAGCTACTACTCACTCACTCTGTCTTTCATCAACTCCCTGCCGACGGGTGCACAAATTTCTGGAGTGATGCTATAGCAGGACTGCAAACTTTACATGTGTTACATACACGTACACAAACACACTGACTTTACTGATAGATAGATAGATAGATAGATAGATAGAACACTGAAAGCTTGTCAAGGTAACGACAAGATCCCAGAGGTGTTTTGATGCATTGAGTGTCAGGTGTTTGGGTAAGGAATACAACAGAACAGTAGTTTGTTAATGTCTCTGTCTAACAAAAGGTAAGCATCACGAAATGGACGATGTATGTGATGTTTGGACTTGCAAGACAAGCCTTTTTCAGCAGACTGTCATCCTGGTGTGTATGTTCTGTCAAAACTGAGAGAGGGGGAAAGCCACCTGCCATGCAAACCAGTGATCACTCTCCAGTCCGGGGCTCTGCAGTAAGAATGTGTAACTTCTGAACTACATCCAGGGTAAAGTTCACTATTCTAGGTTTGGTACTGAAAAAGGTTTTAGAATGCGGATACTGGCAAGTGCCCCATGTGCTAGGAGCCAGGCCAAAAACAACCTTCTCCAAACCCAGTAGTGCGAATACTGGGTTACTTAAATGATGCAGTACCAACCAGAACTTAACATGAAGACAGAAACCCTGGAGGTATAGTATGTTCATTTAAAAGTTGGTGGGAGAAGAAGTAAAAATGGGAGCATGCAGGGTTGTTCTGCAGGTTGTGAGGAATTCTTTTTAGTTTGGTCGATCTACAAGACAGTTTTGAGGACAGTGGGTTCTGAGTGGTTAGACTGCAGCACAACGTTTATCAGCAATCAAACAGCATTGCCAGAGGCACTAGGCATGCAATAATTTTCTTTTGAGCCTAGTATCTAATGGGAAATGTCTAGGGTGGAGACATGTACAGCAACAATCTTAAGTGCTCATTATGTTCATCTGGGGCATAGGGAAAGTGTCAAACTTAGGTCCTCACTGAGCCACGAGAAGATTCATACTGTTCTTAATGTGGTGAGCAAAGGATCAGGGCCCAGAGCCTGCACACACATGTGACCAAAGAGTGTGGTTCTATTATTCAATAATTCATCATCAGTAAATGCTTCATCCTGTTCAGGGTGGCGGTAGATCCAGAGGTTATCCTGGGTATACCGCCTACAAGAAGGGATACACCCTGGATGGCATGCCAGTCCATCACAAGACATCACACATACATACATATTTGCATAACATTACCTAGTGGCAATTTAACGTTGCCAATCCACCTATCAGCATGTTTTTGGACAGTGGGATGAATCTAGGGAACCTGGAAAAACACCCACATGGACAAGGGCAGGATGAACAAAGCTCTACAGATAAAGTAACTGGACCCTAGACTTGAACCCTGGAGCTGTGAGATGGCAAAATGGTTACTTGCTGCCCCACACTGTAGGTTCCTATTTTTTAACAGCACTATCACCCTTTGCACACAATGCACCCTTTGACAAATTTATCAGTATATGAGGTATCGCATACGTGAAACAATAACTTTAAAGTGTTATAGGTCTATGAAGGCTGAAGGCTTGTGCAATCTCAGTCAGCAACCAAGACGTAGGGCAGCAGGATGACCAAACTGCCTGCATCTTCAATCACCACATGAAGAAGCACAGGCCTTAGTATTTCAGTGAAAGGCTTCAGCAGACTCCCAGTTTGTGGGTGGTAAACCAAAGTGTGGAAATGGCTTCCCCACAGGAACCTACACACTTCCATTTTTATGAGTGGGGTGCCTTCTGAATATCTTTGGGGATCCTGGCTGAACAGCCACACCAATGCACAAGTAGAAGGGAACTAGCTTTTCTCAGAGCATTGCCTTCAGGTAGTGGGTGGCATAATTCATGATAAGAGTGTGTCTATGCCTATTTGGCTGCAGCCTCATGATGTCTATTTTGATGTGATCCAAGGCACCTTTTCAACAGGGAAGATAGATAGATAGATCTTTCACTTATAATTTTTAACTGATTTGTTTTACTCATTTGTAGTTTTGTACCATTTGCATTCTAATAAAAAAAATCATCCATCTATCTATTCACTTTCTGTACCATTTATCCTACAGAGGGTCGCATGGAGCCTATCCCAGGGGCATAGGGGACACCCTGGACAGGGTGCCAACCTAATAAAAAAAATCATTTTCTTTTAATGTATCCCAAGTTTAAAAAACGGTTTTATTTAATTGACTAAATATTTGTCCCATCGGTCATAGTGACACAGGTGTATAAGGGCTTTAATCTATCCAATTAGCTCATGAAATAAAATCATGCCTGTTCCTCCACCTTCATCCATCCATCCATACTTCCATCCACATACCCTCCCTTACTTTCTCACTCTCTCTCTCTCTCTCTCTTACACACAGTGGGAGGGAAGGGAGTGTAAGTGGGACTGGTCCATTTGGGATCTGTGTAGAAATGCTCTCATCTCTTGGTGTTGGGTTGCAAGGGCTCAAGACAATGAGGAAACACTGAAGCTCATACACACAGAAGAAGGATCTGTCACACCTGCACATTTTTTAGAGGTAAGAAGGCTACTTATTTACAGATAAGCATTCCATTTTCATCTCATTGTGTATTCTGCATACGTGTGAAATTTTGACCAGGGTTTATTTAGTCTACATTTTTGGTCAAAACTCCAATGATGCATAATTCATGTGGGTTTTGTATTCTAACAGAATTCCAGTACTGAGTCACTCTGTTTCTTTTCTACATGTAGAGTTCTCAGCACACTGGCTTGATTTCTTCGTAGACTAAATAATTATTAGTCTGAAAAAAGTCTCTAATTTGTGGTGCGTTAAAGCCACCTTTGTGTTTCTGTCTGTGCCTGTGTTTAAAGTGCTGGGTTTATTATGGGGCGGAACACCTGAAACAGTGTCAGGGTTGGGTGCAGGGTGTGTTTGGGTGCGTCTCCGTGTCCTGAACGAACCTCATGCTTTCAGCTTTGCCTTTTCCAAAACAGAATTTTATTTCAGGACTGTAATTGTGTAATCACAGAGTGGCTGATTCACTGAGTGTCAGTGGGGAAAGAATCACCAGAGCACATGCATTACAGACTAACAAAGATCAAATTATTTAATAATTAAAACACAACCATTCTGTTCCATAGAGCAACTTTATTTAATGGTTTATATAAAGGCAGAATGTGGCAGTTTTTCAGGGTAAATACATCCTTCAAAGAAAGAGTGAACAAGAGAGAATGAGGCAGAACAAGATGGAAAGAAACTAAGAAAAAATAAGGAAAGAAGGAAAATGAATGATGTAGAACATGAACAAAAACCCAAATAATTAAAAAAAGAGGGAATATGGCAGGATAAGGGAAAGAGAAACAGAATGAATAAGACTAAAGGAATGAGGTATCATGAAAAAAAAAAAAACATCACTTTCCGAAGAGAAAACAAAGGAGAGGATGGGGGAATGAAAGAATGAGGCAAAATGATGGAAAAGGGGAACAAAATAAAATAAGGAAAAGAGGGAGAATGAAGGAATGAGAGAATGAGGGAAACAGGAGAAAGAGGAAACAAGGGAGAATAAGGTGAGAATGAGGGAGGAAAAGCTTGAAAGGAACTGTAAGAATGAATGAGAAAGAGGAAGGAACAAGGGAACAATGGGAAATGGGGTATAATGAGAAATTACAAAGCCAAAATAAAAAAACTAGGAAAGATAGGAGTATGAGAGAAAGAGAGTGAGACAGAATGAGAATAAAATAAAATGAGGAAATCAGGCAGAATGAAAAAGCAGAAAAGGAGTGTCTATGTATGAGGGAAAACAGGAGAATGAGGGAAGAATGGAGACTGTACAGAATCGCTGCCACCAGTTTCTTCCTCTTCTTTTGCAGCCTTGCACTTCCCATCTTTCTCTTCCAGCAGCCATGACGACGGTCGTCGTGATGATGCTGCTGCTGTCAGCATCCCTCCTCCTGTCCTCTGCGCTTCCTTTCCAGCAGAAAGGATTCTGGGATTTTGGTGAAGATATTGATGTCAGAGATCTGATGGCAATGATGATGAAGGACCAGGAGGAAGGCTCAGGGTTTGAGGATGTACCTCCGCCAGTGATGCCAACGTGTCCATTCGGGTGTGTGTGTCACCTGAAGGTGGTGCAGTGCTCTGATCTCGGTTAGTATTACTGCACTCACCGACTTCCCCTAACAACTCTGAAGTGTGCATCCTATGTCTTTTCCATCCCTATACACATTAGCTAACTTGCTCCTGGTAATTTTGTCACTCCAATAAAAAAAAAATCCTTCTTCCACTGTCAAAGGTATTTCAAGAGCAATGCCTTCTGGGTAAGTAAGTGTGCTCCTAAAGTCTACACTGATGTCAGCTTGATCCCTCTTGATCCTACTTGATCTTAGGCAATTTAATCAACCTGAAAAGGAGTACAAGGGGATGAGGGGACAGTGTTGGAACACAGGTCAAATCTTTACCTGAGCTGATAATTGAACTGCCTTTTAGATGGTCAGCTGAACTTGATCGAAGGGAAATGAATAAGGAAAAGTGTTCAAGTAGCATTTAAACAGCCAAAAACTGCCAAGGACATCAAATCAGAGAAAGTGGATCAGGGGATATACTAAATTGGAATGCAACCTATATCTTCCCCCAAACTGATAAAGTAATGGAATGGCCCTTTAGATGGCCAAATGGACTTGACTGTAGAAATATGAGGAAGTGGATGAGATGAAGAGTTAAACCAGTCTTGGAATACGGCCTCCATGCCGATCCACCTACCGGCTCACTTTTGGGAGGTGGGAGGAACATAGAGAAACCCATGTGGACACAGGGAGAACATAAGAAAGTCCTACTTCACTTGAACTGATAAAGTAAATGAACCACCTTCAAAGAAAACATAAAATGGAAATACAGACACAGTGTTCTTCCAAAATGTGACCTACTCATTGGGATTTGACTGGAGTCAGATTTAAACGCTAGTCTGCAGCCAATCGTGGAAGACTGCCCGCATCCCTCAACACAACCGGCCCCATGTTAGAAGAAACAACAATCCTGATAGTGTTCCTTCTCTCTGGTTGACTGGAGCATAAGCTGCAGCTCAGCTTTAACTCCGCATTTCTGTTCAATCATAACTGGGTGTGGGGTATTGGGAAAGGAAACATGACATGGTTTGATTATATTTGGTTTTGGTTATATTTTTTTAAACCCTAGTGTACATAGTTAAAAATCATAGGCTGTTTAGAAGTGGGCAAACGTCTGTGCACTTCAGTGGAAGATTAATGACAAAGGAATTTTATCATTTAAGTGACAGGCATATTGCCAACAAGTTAAAAAAAAAAAAAAAAAAAAAAAAAAAAAAGGTCCGTTTTGGTTTCAGGTTGTCTTTAAGATGGCTGACAGAACTTGACTGGACTTGACTGAGTCATGTGCCTGAATGGAAGTGTTTAAAACAGCAATATCCTTTTTATTTTCCCACAATGTCTAACGTTTCTCCCATCATTTCCTCGTGTACACTTTCTGACAGCCCTTAATCGAAATGGCATGAAAAGCAGTGTCTAAAAATGAGGAAAGGAAATTAAAATGCTTGTGGGAATGTGATGGAACAGCATTAAAGAATTCTGGCAAGCCACATGAAAAGCCATGTGGGAAGAGAGGAGTTACTTTACAGTCTGGATGACAGACATTAATATAACCCCTGTGTGTGTGTGTGTGTGTGTGTGTGTGAGAGAGAGAGAAAGAGACACCTGTGCACATGGTATTTTATTACAGACGTTACTGTTTATGGTGTTATTACATGGCAGCGAATGTGCCATAAACACCGACGCCCGTCTCGCCATCACCCATGAAGTCCAAAAGTAGCTATTTGAAAATAAGTCACTGGTTACCACGGTAACATCAGGACCACACGACAGATTCTGATTCACAGATGTGTACAGTATGTGCAGAAAAACGCCCGTCTCACTTTCACTCTATTTCAATCTGCCTGTCTGTCCATCTCTGCTTCCATTTCCCTCTTTCCATGTTTCTATATGTCATAATAGCTGTTTCTTTCTGTTCCTTTCTCTGTTTCTTCATCTCTTTCTCTCCCTTTTCCATCTGCCATCGTGCTGTGCTACGTGGAGCTCTGATAGTCCGGCTCCATCGTAATTATATGGAAACACACACATGCGCGCACACACACACACACACACAGAGGCCAAGCACTCCACAATTTACCCAACATTTCCCAAATTACTGCTTTCTGAAAAGTTTACAAGTGAAAATAAAGCAGTTAGAAGGATGTTTTCTAAACCCAGTCTACCCGGCCCGCTTTATTAGAGTTTATTTGCAGACTGCAGGTCAGCACAATCCACAGGCGATTCGACTGCACTTGTGCACAATTACAGTTAAATAGTTTGTAGTTTTCCAAATATTTTATCTCACCTTTGCTAAATTTTCACTCAATTATATTTTTAGAAACAAAGTTTCCCCCCCCCTTCAGTGGTGTTCAAAAGTCTTTTCTCTAATTCGTTCCCTTAAAGCTGCAGGATGTAAGAGCTTGGAATATTGCACTCTCTGGTAGAAAAGTTCTATTGTGAGCTACTGGCAGGAGAACAGTTTGTAATGCAAAAAAAAAAAAAACAACAAAACAATTGCTCTACTTGGTCCACACAGGTACAGAGACAGCTTTGTGTATTTCTGGCACCAACTGACATGGACTATCTCTCTATCTCTAGCTAGCTATCTAAAATACAACGCAGAGAACAAAACTATCACATACAATCTGTGTTCTCTGTATGTTTTATTACCTAATCTGTATATTTTGTTTTTTGTATGTATGTATATAAAAAAACATTATGCACAAGCAAACTAGCTAAAACACAGACCAATAAATACAGACACCCTGGATGATTGATTTGTTTGATGATTGATGACTGATTGATTGACGATATCATCTGTCACTCCTAAATCCATTTTCTTCTCATATTTACTCTCACTATGATTCCCATTGGGTTTGTTTACTCTCTCATGCTCTTACTGTTTCTCTCTTCAACTGGCTGTGGCTCCTGCCTGTCACTGCATAGTCAGACTTTTTTTATGGCTGATGTTTGAACATGATGACATTTTACATTTCTGAGCTGGTATGGATATGCTGCATGCATACAATTTTGCCACAAATTCCAACAGACACACCTGACACGGCACTGACTGTGGATTATTATTACTGTCAGGGCAAATGTGTTATAAAATATTTTTTATTCTCTGACACAGTAATAATTTTTTTCTGTTTTCTTTCATTTTTAAATAAATAAGTACATAAATAACCATCAATTGTCATACAATCCACCAGCATTGGGGACACATCACAATGTTGTAGTAAGTTTAAAAGTAAGTAAGTAAGTAAATAAATTAATATATAATTGTTTTTGTGTCTGTTTTGCTTTGCAGGTTTGATTTATGTGCCATCCCACATCCCATCTGATACGCTGCTGTTGGACCTGCAGAGCAACGGCATCACGGAGATTAGAGAGGGAGATTTTAAAGGACTCAGTAACCTCTATGTAAGACTCTGTCCTAAAATTACCAACAGGCTTCACTGTTTTTAGTAGCAAATTTTAGCTACAGTCTAGTACTGAGTACTGAGACACAGGCCAAGACCCAGAGTCTGAATACTTAGACACAGGCCACGACCCAGTGTCTGAGAACTGAGACACAGTCCAAGACCCAGAGTCCGAATACAGAGACACAGGCCATGATAAAGAGTCTGAGTACTGAGACCCAGGCCAAGACCCATAGTCTGAATACTGAGACACAGTCCAAGACCCAGAGTCTGAATACTGAGACACAGGCCAAGACCCAGTGTCTGAGCACTGAGACACAGTCCAAGACCCAGAGTCTGAGTCCTGAGACCCAGGCCAAGATAAAGAGTCTGAGTCCTGAGACCCAGGCCAAGACCCAGACCATGACCTCTGAGTCTGAGTACTGAGACCCAGGCCAAGACCCAGAGTATGAATACTTAGACACAGGCCAAAACAAAGAGTCTGAGTCATGAGACCCAGGCCAAGACCCAGACCATGACCCAGAGTCTGAGTACTGAGACGTAGGGGAAGACCAGAGTCTGAAAACTGAGACGCAGGGGAAGACAAGAGTCTGAAAACTGAGACGCAGGGGAAGACGAGAGTCTGAATACTGAGACCCAGGCCAAGACCCAGAGTCTGAATACTGAGACGCAGGGGAAGACGAGAGTCTGAATACTGAGACCCAGGCCAAGACCCAGAGTCTGAATACTGAGACAAAGGCAAGAAAAAAGAGTCTGAGTACTGAAACCCAGACCCAGATTGAGTAGCAAGACCCAAATTCAGAACAAGATACTGGGTTAAAAAAAAAAAAAACCCTCACACAATCTATGACAAGGACAAAAAAGACCCAGACGCAGACCAGATACGAAACCCAAACAAATGCCTAACCCTGCACAATTATACCAAGTCCAAGATTCTGAGTGATGAGACCAAGACCAGTACTGTGAGTAATGAAATAAAGACTCTGAACAAGACTTAGTAAAGAGACATAGGACCATAATGCTGCAGAATAAGATTCAGAACAAGACTCTGATTAATGTGACCTAGACAAAGACTCAAGGCCCAAATACCAGTTAGACCAGCTCCAAATTCGGAGTAACAAGTCCTATACTAGGGCTCTGGGTAATAAGATCCAGACTAAGACTGAGTAACATGTCAAAGGTCATGACAATAGCAAAAGCTAGAACAAGACTCTCAAATAAGATCCAAATCAAAATATTGAGTAGTGAGACCCAGACCCTTCCCGAGACTCTGAGTAAAAGACCAAGACCAACACCAGAACTCTAAGTAACAAGACCCAGACTATGATTCTTTAATTACTGCCTAAAAATTTTAATTAAAAATTGTCTGTGTGTGTGTGTGTGTGTGTACCAGGCGCTAATTTTGAGGAGTAATCTGATCACTCGAGTTCACCCTCGTGCCTTTCTGCCTCTGAAGCGCTTGCAGAAGCTCTACATTTCCCATAACCTGCTCAGCTCCATCCCTCGCAACCTGCCCGCATCCCTTGTTGAGCTGCGTATCCATGACAACCGCATCTACAAAGTAGCTGCAGGGACCTTCAGTGCCCTGGGGAACATGCATGTGATTGGTGAGATATATACCCCTTTAGTTACTTGTACGTATAGATGAGTGGGATCTGTGGGCTGCTGCTCCCCGAGTGGCCATTGGTGGTATTGCAAACATTGTCTAAACCTTACAAATGCAAATACAATATATACATTACCACTCTAAAAAAGACGAGCCAGTAAAGCTAACACTTTGAAAGTCTTTTTCTTTAAGGTGCATAACAGAAAGTAAGGTAATTTCAGGTATTTCATACAGTCCTTATTCCTTAGTCCTTATACCTTATTCCAGGTACAACAGTAAATCTTTTAAATACTGTTGAGTCAACTTACTGAACTGAACTTTATTATATAAACAGTCTAATCTTACATGCTAATGTGTTTATGTAATATTTGCAGAGAAAATTTGGTAGCCAACAGTTAGCTAAAATAAGTAGTGTTGGACACCACATGGTAAGCTAACATCCCAGACTCTCATAACTTCTATAGCATATAGAAATAAAACTTTTACATGGATACTTGTGCAAGAAATGTCTCACAATGACGTCTCAGCAGTTTTGTTCTGTCTGGATTTTCATAATTCTGTATTTACATTACATTCATTTTACAGTCTGGAGATACAGACCAAGTTTGGCAGCACTGTGGATTGAATGTGGTTATAACTATAACTGCACTTTTAAAGTTTGGGGATCTTTGCTTTATTGTGTGAAAACTGTGTTATTGTTTTGTATTGTATGCAGAAATGGGTCGTAATCCCATCCACAACAGCGGATTTGAGCCAGGAGCATTCAAAGGTCTCAAACTGAACTACCTACGAATCTCTGAGGCAAGACTCACCGGTGTACCGAAAGGTAACATGGGTCACACAAGAGTGTCTATAAGTCCACTAACAAGAACTGTTTTATATTTCTATGTACTGTGTTAATATAACATGCTAGTCATGAAGATATACCAACTGAATGGTCTATCTCAGTGTTAAATAATGAACTCATATTCATTTTTGGACCTTAAGCCTGAAAGTGCTCTTGACTTTATAAAGTCACAGTCCAAAGGTGGCACATTTAGAATCCTGTCTTCCATCCAAATGAACTTACTCAAACTAGTAATTATCTTCTCCTTGGACTGAAACACACTATTGTGTTGGTATGTGTTGATCAGATTTGCCAGCAAGTCTCCATGAGCTTCATTTGGACCATAATGAGATTCAGGCAATCGAGCTGGAGGACCTAAGCCGATACAAGCAGCTGCAGAGGTCAGACTTATGATTTATGCCAATATGACACACGGTGCAATATTAAAAAGACATTTTCTTTGTGTTCTACAATCTAAATGTGGTACATATTGTATATGAACATGGAACAGAAATAAGAACAGTTCATCAGCTGTTCATCAGCTGTGCAAGCAAAGTGCTTAAGATGCTGTAGGATATGAAACCAGTAATTTCCATATAAATACTCCATATTTACTGACATACTGATTATAAACATTCATTACAGAGTAATATCTGATTGGCCATATGTAACATTGATCCAAGTTTAATAACCAGTCTCAGGTGCAGAAGTCATGGATTGCACTGGGTGCCAAATATTTTTCCCCACACTATTATATTACATAAATAAAAATTAAATAAATTAGCATAACTTCTATTTAGAATTAACAACTAAAATAACTGTGTATAACATTAATGTTGCTTAACACTTACCTGTATAAATAGTGTGCATATAGTTTTTTGTGTTAGCTGGATCACATTTTGCTAGCTGTTGTAAAACTACCAAAAATATCCTTGCTAAAGAGCACATATACTATATGGCCAAAAGTATGTGCACCCCTGCCCATCACATCCATACATGCTTGCTGACCATCCAATCCCATATTTATTCCATCTTTGCTGTTATAATAAGCTCCACTCTTCTGGGAAGCTTTCCACTAGATGTTGGAGTGTGGCTGTGGGGATTTGTGTTCATTCAGCTACAAGAGCATTAGTGAGGTCAGGCGCTGATGTCGGGATGTCGAGGAGGTCTGGGGTTCAGTCGGTGTTCCAGTTCATGCCAAAGGTGTTCAGTGGGGTTGAGGTCAGGGCTCTGTGCAGGACACTCGAGTTCTTCCACTCCAACCTTCACACACCATGTCTTCATGGAGCTCGCTTTGTGCACAGGGGCATTGTCATGCTGGAACAGGTTTGGGCCTCTTGAAGGGAAATTGTAAAGCTACAGCATACAAAGATATTCTATACAATTGTGTGCTTCCATCTTCCATGTGGTAACAGCTTGGAGAAGAAACACATACGGGTGTGATGGTCAGGGGTACACAATACGCTTCTTAACTACACTTACACTGATGAAAAAATAGATAAGATGCATCATAGCTAGCATAACAACATCCGATGATTAACATACTTATCTCACCTCACATTTGAGAAGAGTGTTTTAACCAAACACTACAACCTATAAAATGTATATGTGTTACACAATTCTAATTAAATGCTCTATACAAAAGAACTTGATATTATTTTGACCTTCTCTTTTCACAACATTCACCAAAGAGGACTAAAATGGCGGTTTGCTTCTCTTTTTACCGTTACTGGTTCGACCCATTGTAAACAGACAGCAGGTCAAAAATCTACAAAAGTTAACGAGTCAAAATTTTGAATAATTACAGATTAACATCTGTTTCAATGTTGAATATATATATATATATATATATATATATATATATATATATATATATATATATATATATATATATATAGCTGCTACCACCAAAAAGAAAGAATTATCACACAATTTAATTACACCCCCCTCTTCCAGCCACAGTGGCACGTTCCACTTAGACCCGTTAAAGTAAAATGGAGACTAAATAATAAGATGCTTAACGTGGCAGAATATACAGTTCAATCATTTTTCCCTACTCTTGTAAACGTTGATCGATATAAAATGGAAGCATGATGCCCTCTTCTGGTTAAACACCACACAGCAGGTTAAATGTTGAAATATCTTTTTCTCCTTCTACACTTGTGTTTATAAGATCCTTTGCTCTATCTTACTCTCTCTCTCTTTTTTTGTGTGCATGTAGGCTGGGTCTTGGGTCGAATCATATCCTGCATATTGAACGTGGTGCGCTCTCTTACCTGCCCAACCTGAGGGAGCTTCACCTGGACCACAACCGCCTCTCCAACATCCCCAGTGGTCTGCCCAGCATGAAATACCTGCAGGTACGTAGCCTGTGTGTCACCATGAGCCATGAGGTGATCACTAGCTGAACCTTACCTGAACCACCACTTATCGCATGACAGCAGAAGTTAAAAACTAAAGCAGCACTCATACCAGATCTTCTCCTTAATATTAAGAAAACTGTGAAGTAAACAAAACTCTGGTATAAATAATGAGTAGCAGTAACTCCATTTGTTTGTACAAAAAGAATAGACCACACCTCATCCTTTTGTATTAAGCCAGTTTTATGCTTTATAGTATTTGGCCCAAAAATCAGCGAAAATAAATACACTTACTTATAAATACACACTTGTAAATTTTACGAGCTAGCTATTTTATCTAGATTTGATATAGCCAGCTAGGCACCTGTCTGATAACATTGTTACTGTGATGTTATCTAGTGTTGGCCAAATCAGTTGTTCCTACTTGTGCAATCTATAACTAATAGTTAAATCAGAGATTGGTTGGTGAGCTTGCTGCACCTCAGTTAATTCATCACTTTGTCAAAATTAATGTTTGTAGCCTTGTAGCACATTGCTTGGAGTTTGCTTCATATAATCTAACAGCTGACATCATAATATAAATCACATTTAAGGACAAACAAGAAGAAGATATTCAATTCAATTCAATTCTTTTCTTTTTTTTATAGTGCTTTTAACAATGGACATTGTCACAAAGCAGCTTTACAGAAATAAATAGATTCAAAATAAATTGTAAATATGTTGTATAAATTGTAAATAAGAGAGACAGTGAGAAGAGACAAGAAGAGAGACAAAGAACATATAAAGGTACATGAATGGAGAGAAAAGAGAGATACAGTAGAAAGGCAAGACAAGAGAACAGCCACAAGGTAAGAGAGGATCAACAAGAAGAAGAGACAGACAAAAGTGAGAAAAACGAAAATAATAATAATAATATTGATATTTATATGTAAGAGGGCAGACAGACTAGAGAGACAAGAAGAGAGAGGGTAATAACCAACACAGACTAGAGCACTGGGAATCATAACTGTGTGTTTGTTTATTGTGTTCAAAGTGCAATAAACGCAGAATACCATAGGTATTGGTGTGGTATTTTGAAAATGAATTCCTGGGTTCATTGGGACGAGGAGGAGTGGTCTTGTTCTCAGGAGGCTAAGGCCCTAATCTTTTCCAACCCTAGCAACGCCCCTGGTCGTGAGTTGAGACCTTAGAATCTTAGAAAACATAATGTGTTCATCAGAGGCTGATTTCACAAATCTGCAGGGTTAAAATTCACCTTTGAGAACTCGTAACGTGAAATGAGCCACTGTCTTGCGTAATGTATAACATCTCCACATATGGTCTATATCTAAATACTTGGTTGTCATTTATGTAGAGAGTTAGTCAGCTTTTGATAGAAAAAAATCTATCTGGTATAGGTCTTACGTAGATAGCTGAGAAACTGTGCCAGATATGGTTGTGCTTAGTTTTGGTAATGGCAGGTGTAAATGGCACAGTGGTTAAGCAGCCACATTTAAAGTTTCTAACAGCTTTTGCAATCTGCACCAAAAAACGACCCAAATGCAACAAATGCATGTGTGGCATTTCAGTTTGAAGCCAATATTGGCCAAGCTGTAAACGTTTGGTTTTACCGAGGCTGAGTCCTGGCTGAAGTCTAGCACCCAGATTTGGATGTGGACCAGACAAAGTGCTAAGTGTGGGCCATCACTGGGACATTACTCATTTGCTATCCTTAGCGTATTGTCTCTTTGTTGTGGTGGCCTAAGTGGCATTCATTATAGGCAGTGGCGGCTCAGTGGCTAAAACTGATCAGAAGGTTGTGAGTTCAAGACCTGACATCTCCAAACTGCCACTGCTGGTCTTTGCTCCAGGAGTGGTGTGTCATGGATGAGCCTGTGCTCTGACCACAGCTTCGCAACAAACTGGGATATAGGACGAAAAGAATTTCACTGCCCTTGTACAATAAATGTCACAAATGGCTATCTTCTTTTTCTTCTATATTTAAATACGGGAAACTTCCAGACGAATGGTTCAGTCTTGTGGTACTCACAACTTTCTGATCGTTTTGAATATATTAGTTATGATGCATTGTTAATGTTTCTGAATACAGCCAGTGAAAGGTTGGTTCACAAATGGACAGTTCACAGTTTTATTTTGTTTCCATGCAAAAGCTTTTCAAAAAAAGTTTTTCCTGAACTTTCCACCAACAGAACACATTGGGTCGAAGTTATCTATAGACACTATTGATAAGTCAACTCATGTTTGACTCATTTACTGAGGTTTGGATTAACCTTGTTGAATTCAAGTGGCCAGTCAAACAGGCTAATACAGTAACTACAAGGTCAAGTTCCACTGTTCCAGGTTAGATAGCTAATGACAGACATCCATATTTCCCAGCTGCCTATCAGCAATGTTATTATAACCACTTGGAATGCGGGTAAATCAGACTGACTTGTTCATTTTGAAAGTATGAAGTCCCTCTGAATACATCATTAAATTCAATATTAAATATTTCAAGTAGGGAATTTCAGTTGATCAGGTCTCTCTCTCTCTCTCTCTCTCTCTCTCTCTTTGTCTCGCTCTCCTGCAGGTGGTCTATCTTCATTCCAACAACATCACCTCAGTGAAGGTGAATGATTTCTGCCCGACAGGGTTCGGGGTGAAGAAGGTCTTCTATAATGGCATCAGTCTGTACGGGAACCCCATTGAATACTGGGAAATTCAGCCTGCCACCTTCCGCTGTGTCACTGACAGCATGGCCGTGCAGCTCGGCAACCATAAGAAATAGATACTCAGTGCCCACACACACACATACACACACACAAACACACACACACCAACAAAATAAAAACAGCAAAACAGCACGCACAAATGCTAAAGTTAAAAACACAGAAATAACCAAGACTCTTTTAGTGTCACATTATTGCCAGATGTTTTATAACATCGTTATAACATTTTATTTCAGTCATTGTTGTATGTTTCTGATTAATGCTTTAATTTCCATGTTAGTTCAGTCTGTTGTCCCGCATCCTGCATGTCGCCTGTCCATACTGATCGAGCGGAATTCGTTATTGTCTGTCTGTTTCAGTGTTAGTGTGCTTTATGCACTACAGCTTCACTATACTTTACGCACTAATTTAGATCCCAGAGCGCTTTAATAATGTCAATAAATCACCCAGATTTTGTAACAAGCAGTGACTGATTTGATCTGATTAATCACATCTCACGTAAAAGACCATGACAATGAATACTGTATATTAGGAGTGTTTGGCTGCTTGCACAATTGCCTTCATCTCCTGCAGCTCTTTTAAAACATAAAACATACACGTATATTACTTACAAAACAGATAAACAGACTGCAATTCATTACCAATAAACACATTTTCCAGATTATGGTTTTACTACAGTGTCTTGAATAAGAAGGATCCTTTACACCCCCTTGAACTTTTCAAGATTTTGTAGTGGTATGACCTAGAACTGAACTTAATTGGGATTATGCTTCAAATTTTTAATCTTTCTAATGAAGAATCATTTAAATGTAAATGAATTGCATATCATTAGCATATTTTGTCAGTAGCATAGTTTATAGCCCTGACTTTAATGATCTCTTTTGCCTCCTAATGGAATAACAGAGAAGCTCTTTTTTTCCAGATCTTTCAATTCAGTTACAGTCCACAAGACGATTTTACTTTAGAAAATAAATTCTGTATGGACAGGATTAGAAACTTTATCAGACTGGTCCGGGCCTGCAGGCTGTACGTTTGACGCTCCTGATTTAGATCAATGTTGTGTATGTGATTAAAATAATGAGTGTTTAACAAAATATGACATGTTTGAAGAGTAGTGTATATACTGATGCTGCAACAGTAAAAGAAAAGTTTTTTTTTTTTTTTTTTAAAGAACAGGGGATAATCATTTGAATAAAGTCAAAATTCTCCTCCCCTTACATTTTAGCTGAGTTTGTATCATACCTGTATACCTGTATGTCACACCTACTTCACACACTCAGCTATGTAGCCGTGATTTCTCCAGTTCAACCTGCTCGTCAGGCTTGTGTCAGGATTCTAGATTTCTTTCTCGTGAGGAAAACAACAACAGCGGCAATGGATTACAAAGAACAGGTGAGTTTTTTTTTTTTTTTAACAAAATACATTCAGATACAGGCTTATGTGAGATTATATTAAATTATCATTTCATCAGAAAACAATAAATACATTCATGGTTTAGAGTGTGTTAAACTCGTGTTCTGGAGGATTACAGCAATCTCTGTAGCCCATGAATGTTGTGGTCATTAGCTGATGAATTAAATCAGGTGTGTTAAATGAAGTAAACTCGTGGACGGGAGGCTGACACCTCAGGGTTTGTGTCTCACTATCGTACAAACACTCGTCACTGCACCACCATCCTCAAGGCTGTGTGTTTTGTAGAGGAACATCATTTAACATTGCAAAAATGATCTTATACATTTTCACGCATTTCCAGCAGATTATAGCAAATTTATGTGCCAACAGAATAAAATCATTTCAAGGTTTAAATTAAACAAAAATGTACCAAAATATACCTGATCAGGACCTTTCTTTCTGACACAATATACAGGAAGATGAATAAACAGAACATGAACAGATGGACTGATAGATACACTGTCAGAAAAAAAAGGTGTAAATTAAGGAATTATTAAAATATTAATTAATGATTATTGAGGTGCATAATCAGATCTTAAGATGACTGTTGTAAATTTATTTAGCTTAAACTTTTTCGAGGTGCATACTTGGGACTTAAAATGATTTGGACCTTGTGGAACAGATCTTCACACACAGATATTTACCTTTCTTTCTGACAGTGTATATTTCCGGTATGGATTTTTGCAGTTTGACTTCATCTATCCTTTGACGAAATGGAACATGTGGGACGAAGTAATTATTATTTGTAAAATGGCATAATTCATATGTTCAAATTAATTGTAAAAACTCTGCAGTCTCGGTTTTTTGATCAGTTTTTGGTAAACGGTAAGTTCTTCACAAAGTTCTCTCTGCGTTATGTAAATGCAGCTTAATCGCGTAGCGCATGTGGTCAAACTCGTTCCCAAACCTGCATGTGCTGTTCAGGTTGCTGAAATCGAAGCCTCCGCCCACTTCGGAGACCTGATTGAATTCGCGTATCCGATTGGCTACTCACACTGGGGCGTGTACGACGGAGACGGATACGTCATTCACTTTGCAGTCGCAGGTAGGAAAACCTACAGCAGTGTTTCCCAAGCAGGGGCTGAAGGATTCCCACATTTAACACACCTGCCCAGGTGTTCCTGAGTACCTGGTGTAGGTGTCTTAGGAATTACCTGGTTGTGTGTAGTGTTTAGTATTTCTGATTACCTGGATCAGGAGTTTTCAGCATTCCTGACTGTCTGGTTCAGTGGTGTATAGTGTTCAGTGTTACTGATTAATTGGTTCAGGTGTGTTTGTAATGTTCATTGTTCCTAAATATCTCATTCATGGGTGCCCAGTGTTCCTGATTACTTGGTTTTTATTTGTCACATACATTCAGTAGTCCTGATTACCTGTTTCAGGTGTGTTATGAGTATTCAGTATTCCTGATTACCTGTTTCAGGTGTGTTATGAGTATTCAGTGGTTCTGATTACCTGTTTCAGGTGTGTTATGAGTATTCAGTGGTCCTGATTACCTGTTTCAGGTGTGTTATGAGTATTCAGTGGTTCTGATTACCTGTTTCAGGTGTGTTATGAGTATTCAGTATTCCTGATTACCTTTCAGGTGTGTTATGAGTATTCAGTATTCCTGATTACTTGTTTCAGGTGTGTTACGAGTATTCAGTATTCCTGATTACTTTTCAGGTGTGTTACGAGTATTCAGTATTCCTGATTACCTTTCAGGTGTGTTACGAGTATTCAGAATTCCTGATTACCTTTCAGGTGTGTTATGAGTATTCAGTATTCCTGATTACCTGTTTCAGGTGTGTTACAAGTATTCATTGGTCCTGATTACCTTTCAGGTGTGTTTGGAAGGTGTGGTGTTCTTGATAAACTGAAACTGATTAGAGCAATGTCTAGTGTTACTGATTACCTGGTTCAGGTGGGTTCAGCATGTACATTTGCTTTTCCTAGATGAGACGCAGCTGATGAACACGTTCCGTGGTTACCTGCAGACCATGTTCCCACTGTGCGGTGATCTCCTGCTCGGAGAGACACGGATCCGCCGCCAACAACTTGCAGAAGTCAACGTCCCCAAAGGAGCGCATGTGCTGGTGAGCAACACCCGGCACGCACTGAAACCCTCAGAGCCACAGGATATGAAGCGACGGTGTGACGCCCTGCTGGACAAACAACTTCCTTACAAACTGTTCGCTCAGAACTGCGAACACTTCGCCACATTTGTACGCTACGGAAAAGCAGTGTGTAACCAGGTGAGTTCAGATAGCGCTGTGAATTCATCAGAGATCAAACGCTGATCACATAATCAGCAGGTCATTGTTATTATTCAAGAATCCATTTTTGATTATATGACTGTGTTTGTGTTTGATAATAAGTGAAATAAAAATTACAAGTAGCTCATAGTAAACAGGTCTTGCTTTTAGATTTGGGAATTTCTGACTGTTGTTTTGTTTGCTTGAACCAGATTCCAGGAAAAACCAAAAACAAGGAATGTGAAGAGGCGACCAAAGTGTTTTCAGACATTGTGTGGAGAGAGACTTCATGACCTGTGACAGACACGGAAAAATCTAACCAGAACAATACACATGCCCTTAACACATAAGTCTTATTTGTTTTTACAGGTTTGCGGTGTGTTTCCTGCTCTAACACACCTCTACACCTCCTCAGCTCATTAACACACCTGAGTGAGGTGTGTCAGGGCAGGTAAAGCATTAAACCTGGCAGGCTATAGTTAGAAGGGAGGAGCAGTGAAGTTAAATATTTCTAAGCCTAAATATGTATTGTTCGGGTTTCTCTAATGTTGCAATTTATTTATATGTGTGTGGGTATTTCACAACGACTCTAATAAAAAATATTAATTCACTGATTGGTCAATGTGTCATTTTAATAATAACAATGATAACAATAGTGCTTTTAGTGAGTAATTATAACAGACTAAAATATAGAGACTACAGTACAAAGATCACCCTGCTTTTTGCTTCTTCTTCTTCTTCTTCTTCTTTTTAGCATTTTAATTCTGGTTAGCATGTCACAAACATGTACATATATGGTCTAACATTTGTTCTTTTTTAAAGGGAGTGAAGGAAAAAAAAAATTAATAAAAAAAAATTGATCCTAAGAAAGAGTCTTATAGCTTTTTAAAAAATCTGTAAATCCTGCTCATGATCTTCATGCTGAATCTTGTTTTTAGGGTTAAATCAGTTTCTTTTCTTTCAATTACAGCTTGTACGCTGTAACAGTACATGCTGACTTTCTCTTGTCAGTCACAGAATCTACATTTTCCAGTTGTTTTGTTTACCAGTTCCACCTAAAGGCTGGTGTAACCCACAATGCCTCATACAGTGTTGTTTATTACTGTTCAGAACTATCTTTCCTGCTCTGAATTACTTTTGAATGTTATGATAGATGTCCTCTTCTTTTTCTGTATGTTTGCAAACACTCTTATAATTGTTATCTTTAACAGTATCATTTACACTATAGTATGGCCAAAAGTATCTCTTCTGGGAAGCTTTCCACTAGATGTTGGAGCGTGGCTGTGGGGATTTGTTCATTCAGCTACAAGAGCATTAGTGAGGTCAGGCGCTGATGTTGGGATGTCAAGTCAAGTGGAGTTTATTGTCATTTCAACCATATACAAGTACATAGTGAAAAGAAACAATGTTTTTCCAGGACCAAGGTGCTACATAAGACCTTGAGGAGGTCGAGGAGGTCTAGGGTTCAGTCGGTGTTCCAGTTCATGCCAAAGGTGTTCAGTGGGGTTGAGTTCAGGGCTCTGTACAGGACACTCGAGTTCTTCCACTCCAACCTTCACACACCATGTCTTCATGGAGCTCGCTTTTATAGAATAGTTTAACCACAAAATGTGTACTCATATTTGATAATGTTTAATCCTCAATGTAATAGATGTATGCAACCTATATAGTGCAAAATGTATCCTTGTACCCAGTATCTCAGTAAAGGGCTTGCTGACTAGAACTGTGTGCTGCAACACTGAGGCCCAAAAGTGACCTATATGACCTTACATATGCAGGAAGAAGCTGTATATTTAAGTGAGTAAGGCTTCCTTTAACAATAAGATAAGCACATGGGGTAATACTGTGTCTTGTTAAACCCAGGATGTGGAAGTTTTTTCATGTAAATGTATAAAAGAATGCACTTTTGAAGAGTTGAGTAGCATTTTCTCTGCAGAGAACTGCTCGGCTTGATTCTTGAAAGAATAAAGTCTATTGGCCTCAACAGCCCTGCTCTCCAGAGTGATCTCTGCACCTTTGGTTAATCTTCGTTAATTGCTACAACACTTTGAAGGGAAATTGTAATGCTACAGCATACAGAGACATTCTATACAATTGTGAGCTTCTACCTTTCTGGTAACAGTCTGGAGAAGAAACATATTTTTGGCCATATTGTGTATCTTGAAGGCCTCTTTTACTGATTTATCTTCAGCTTCATTGTCTTCTACTCCTAGAGGGCTGCATTCTGAGGAGGTTCTGAAATATTTCAGAAATAATACCCTGTCTGGATCTTGACTGGCCACTTATTAAACTAATTAAAGCTGCTAAGGAATGTGAACTATTATAATCAGTGTTTTGATGACTTCCACCCACTGAAGTACCAACAGAAACTGGATTTTTTTATACACTTGTGAATATCTGTGGCACGTATGTGTAAAAGTGGTCTAAATATTGCCTTGCTCTTAATTCCTTTGGAATGTTTTATTTAATTTTTATTTCTTTTTTGGAGCTGTAAATCAACCAAAGATTGCGAAAATCCGCCATTTTCAAGCGCTCCATCGCAAATATC
>NC_069717.1:1533069-1623069 GCF_027358585.1 Pangasianodon hypophthalmus
TTCGTGTCAGATTCTCTAACGATAGACCTGCGATTAAAGAAAATCAGTTCATGCAGAAATCGGGCTTGTGTAAACACAAACATTCTTCAAAGTGAGCTTGAGATAATAAGGAGATTTTTCTTTTCCATTAGCATGTTTTTGTTTTTTTTTACGTTTCGTAGTTGTCACTACCGTATTTGTAGCTGTCACGTGAGTCCTCCTGTTGGTGGCTTTTAGACAAGCGTCGTAGCAGTGTCCTGACGCTGACAGAAAATTTTCTTTGGCCGTCTTTTGGTGTCAGATTATATGATCTAAGCCAGCTGATCTCGACTCATCACCCAAGAATTCGTTTACGGGATATTTTATTTTATTTTATTTTTTACCTGTAACAGCAAAATCAGGCTGAAAATTGAAAATCGTCCTATCTAAAGCTAGCTTTCAACGCTGAAATATCCAGAGCATGGTCAGCTATTTAAGAAAAGTCCCTGCTAGAACATTTCAGACTTTTCAATTACGCTTTTAAAATAGTCACAGAAACATTCTGTAGTTTGTTTAACCAAAAAAGTTGCATGTTGTGGCTTTACAGCGCCACACTGTGGACCGTAGCAGTATAACACGTCAGAGTGGGTTGTACTAAAAACAATCCAGTTTTCTTCATTTTCAACATAAAACACACTTTTTTTTTTTAACTCTTTTAACACAGTTATACCAGTAAATATGTTTCTCTTCATATAGAAAATGCATAATTCTGCAACAACAGTAGTTAAGCAGTGAATGAGTGTTTATTTTATGCACAATGATCCTTAAACTTTTAATACACTGTGAAGTGATAAGTGGAACATTCAGGTAGGAGTACAATGCATAAACAACCTCGATCCTGTCATCAGGCCATAAAAACTAATATGCGTGAGGAAAATAAATCAGTCTGTGTGTGGAGAATGTTTATGTTTCATTAAGAAGCAGAACAATTATAAATCATCGTCTGTATATTGTGTAAACTTGCACAACTTGCTCGATCTAAGCGTAAGCCCCGATACGCTCCAGCAACACTGCTCAATATGACCCACTCTAAAGGTTTTACTAAAAGTGGACAGATCTGACTTTTGGAGTCAGTTTCTATCAGTGTCAAAAATTAGATAGATTTATGAATTTTAAAAAAAAAAATGGTACAGATATATTGTTATCAAATCTGAAAAGACGATGGGTTACAACCATGATGACTAGTAGACGCTACAGATGAGAAAGTGTGTGTTGGGACAAGTTATTGCTGTTTGATTTTTCTCTTTGTTTTTAGGATCTTGAACAGAAGTGTACAGGTCAGAACAAAAAGCAGTAGCACAACTACAAAAACACCGAACAGCAATGCTAACACGTCCACGTTGTGGTAAGCATACCACGGCATCTTGTAGGACTCGGTACGCAAATGTGCCGCACCTTTATGCCTCATGACGTACTCCAACCAGAAGATGGCACTGTCCATCGGTTTCATTGGTGTGTCACGTTGTATCTCTGACATCCTGCGCATGTTCTTTCTGTATGGCTGCTTATCATCCAAGATGTTTTTCAGAGAACGAGTTAGCGTATCCACGTCCAGTGTTGTGACTGGTAGAGCTTCAGCTATGCCTTTAGCTTTCAGGCGTACCATGTTGTCAAACTGATCAAAGATCAGCGGTATTCCCAGCATTGGAACTCCGTGATAGATGGCCTCGTAGATACCATTTGTTCCTCCGTGCGTTATGAAAACCTTAGTTTTCGGATGTCCGAGAAGGTCGTTTTGTGGGAACCAATCTAAAATTAGTGTGTTGTTGCCCAAGGTGGAAGGTTTTGGTCCGACGTGTCTCCACACAACCTTCTGCGGGAGACGAGCAAAAGCAGAAGCGAAGATCTCGGATATTTCAGGACTTATGCTTCCAATCAGCGTTCCCAAAGACATGATGATGACTCCATGTTCTCCTGAGCTCTGCATGAACGTCTCCAGATTATTAGGTAAAGGCTTGGAGGGTTGGCACTGAAATCCCCCGACGTAGACAACGTTTGGCATCGTGGGCCGAGGAAACTCGAACACAAAATCGATTCGCATGAGCCACAGATCGGTGCCTTGGATGAGGGAGTAGATGTTAGCTTCTGGATCTATAAACTCACTGATGATATCCTGATAAGCAGGTCTAGCAATGGCATGGTCGATGTACATTGAAATTCCATAATGCAGGATGTTCTTCAGTCTTTCCTTGAAGTTCATTTGATCTCTTACTAGGGATCCAACTGCTGGGATGTAGGAAAGAGGTGATGGTGCGATTGCAAAGTGCCCTTCTGTGTTTGTTATCCAGCGAACATTGAGCACTATTGGAAGGCCCAGGTATGACCCCAACACGACTCCGCCTCCGTTGCCGGGATCAGTCAGGATCAAATCGTATTTGGTGTCCCGAAGCTTTTTTACCAGAGTTTTATCCTCCAAAATGATCCTCACCATCTCCCCACTGAGCCTGTGACTTTCCTTCAGCAAGGTACCCATCTCTCTTTGCATGGCACCAAAGGACAGAAGCGATTCTTCACCTCTTTGTATGTCGATGTTCCTTTGCAAGAACTTCGCCATGAGCTCTGGTCTCTCCAAATAGTGTGGCTGACTGACCTGGATGGTCACAGATTTGTAGTAAGAAGCATTTTCATGAATGTACCAGCTGTTGGAAGAGCGTATCACTGTCAGTTCGTGACCTCGTTGATGGAGCTCACGCAAAACAACGTCCATGTTGATCCAGTGGCTGCCATCTACTGGATACACAAGGATGTTTCCTGCTCTGGCGAGTGATGTTTGGCTCCACAAGAGGGCAGTAACGAGCAAAGTTGAGCGGAGAACCATCATCTGAAAATGAAATAGATGTTACATGAAACATGTTAAGCATACACGCAAGACTCCATTACTTTTCACGCTCTTGGGATGCTGTATTTATCACTGAAACAGGAAGATTAATACTTTACACACGATGGTAACCACTGATGTCTCTTAACAAACAACACCTGATGTGGATTCAGTTGGAACAGTGTAAGTGTAACCCAAAGGTACAACTCTGATTGTTAAGGTCCAGTTATGTACATTAAATCCATTTCAATGGTAGACAACATTCTCTATGTCCTAACCGAAGCTACCAAAGTGAGCCCTCAACCAAAGGTCCATCAGCTGATCACGGATCATGGTCCGGATGCAGACCCAAGAAAGTATTTTTGATGCAGACCAGACTTTTTAAAAAAGTAGCCTTTTCGTGTGTGAGGAAAAAAAACCTAGTCGTAGTGTCAGTTATTTTGCTGAAGGCAGCAGATTGGACCTGAGACTAGCTACATGGTCAGAGTCATTAGGCCAGAAAAGAAAGAATTTTCACCAATTTTCATAGATTTTCATTTTAAAGAGTCACACTCCTTGTACTATGTTCACTGACTCATTCACAGAAAATCATAAAATATGATCAATGGTCCACTTTCTGCTTCAGCAGTGTGTTATTGGAAATTCAGGTCGTCTACCGTCTCTGTCTTGTTCTGTCTCAATCTTTAAGCCTCAGATCATTTATGATCAAATCCTTATTCTATCTTCTCTTCATCTCAGTCCTGATAAAACAAGAGAAAGAGATCTTTCCTCTCTTCCTGAATAAGAAATAACAGGAATGGAAAGCCACAAACATCACCTTTCTGCTTTATATTTACAAACTCTAGCCATTTTATAAGTTAATAATAATAATTTTTCCAATAGCTCTGAATGTGTATTGCTACAAGTTTCCATAAACATTTATAATGGATCATACCTGTGTGTGTCTGAAGACGTATTCCGACTCCCTGATCGTCTGAGGCAAAGAGGTGTGTGTTTTTTTCATCAGTGAGATGCATGAGTGTGTTTGCCTGTGTCACTGAACACTGAACAGTGAACTTTCACCTTCTACTTTACTGCTTATGTGTGATTACAAAGCACATTTATGTGTGTGTGTGCGCACGCGCGTGTCTGTGTGTGTATGGAGCGTGTTTAGCAAAAATATGCCATATACTGTACATACACACAAGGGGGCAGCACAGGTTCATCAGGAACTCTGGCGTTAACTTGACCTAATCAGAGGACACAGACACTGTCGGTCTAACACACTCGAATACACACTCCAATACACACTCCAACACACACTCTGATACACAAACATACAGTCCTGATGAGGAGTGTGTTAATGAGCAGAGCTGAGTCAGTGTGTGTCTGAGGCAACTGTGGTAGAGAGCCAAGATCAATTGATGTCACTGGCACACTTTACAGGTTATAATGAGCTTTAATTAAGTTAAAGATCACCCCCAAACACACACAAACACACCCACACACACACTTTCTCCTTTACAGTAAATGATGCTTTATTAATGACAGAAGAAGCCTGGAGCACACACTATGACTCCAATGCTGCATAATTAATGCTCGGATATATGTGTGTGTGTGTGTGTGTGTGTGTGTGTGTGTGAGGGAGATGGAGAATGATTCATAAAGAGAATACTAAATAAAACATTTCTCCTTGTAATAAAGTGCAGTGTTTATTAACCGCAGTCATGCTGCTGTAGCTGATACACTTGCAGCATATCAACACACACACACACACACACACACACACACCAGTATAAATTCCTGCGTTATGGTTAAAATCGTGAAAATGCTCAGAGACAAAACCATCTGGAACCTCAACATTTCCCCCTGGACGTGTTGGTAAAACTTCACACAACCGTAAGTACACTTATCTTTGACCGCAAACCCAAATTCCAACACATGACTTAGAATGTCATGGTCAACTTGGAAGATCTTGGAAATTTCCAGCTTCTGAAGTCACTGCCTTAATTCCTGCCTCACACCGTAGTGTTCCTGGGATAGACTCTGGATCCACTGTAACCCTGACCAGGATGAAGAGCTTACTGAAGACAAATGAACGGGATCTCCTCAGCAGTGGTCCTACATGGTGGTTCATTTCTATTGATGAACGGTGTAAAGGGAGCAACAGATGAAAAATCAGGTTCCTCAGCAGTTCTCCATGTAGTTAAAGTTCCTGAAGAGGTTCTTATGACATCTAGCATAATTTTTTAAACACTGCTATTATTTTATTTATTATTTTAAATATATTTTTATTCTCTAATGCAACACCTGAGAACTAAGAATTTCATTGTACAAGGAAGCTTGAGCATATGACCACAAAGTTCTTGAATTATCTTAGGACAGCTAGGGATCTATTTAAAACCTTTAAGGTCTCCATCAGAGGAAGAAGGTTCCTATCAGGAAACATCAACATTGCATCATAACTCAACGCGCTCTGAAAAACTTTGGCTTCAGCAGTCAAGAATACCACCAGAGAGAACGGTTCTTGTGGATCTTCTTCTAAACATAGAGAAAAGAAGATACACGGAGGTGTTTAAATGTGCCATAATATCTCCATAAAGGGTTCCTTAGGGGTTCTTTGGATAGGTAGAGTTCATAAAGGGAGTCTTACAACATCTGATAGAATGTTGTCTCTGCACTGTAGGGTTCTACAACTTTTAAGGTCTTGATTTGTTGGAGAAGCTGAAGGTCCCTTTCAGGAGACATCAACATTGCATCATAACTTGTGACTCAAAGCTCTCTGAAAAATTTAGACTTCCAATGTCATGAATACCACCAACAAAAAAACTGCTCTCATGGGTCTTCTTGTGAACTCTGAGAACTTGTTTGAATGTGACATAACATCTGCTCAGCAGTGGTCCTACATAGTGATACCTTTCTACTGATGGATAGAGTGAAGAGGAGCAAAACCTGAAAAAAGGGAAACAACAACATTGGGTCATAATTTGAAAAAAAAAAAAATTGGTTGGTTGACAAGGTTGTTATTAGAACTGGAGAGAACCGTTCTCATGGATCTTCTGGTAAACGCAGAGAACAGAGAACGTGGCATAATATCTGCTAAACTGTGGTCCATTTCTAATGATGGATGGAGTAAAAGTTGCTCAGGGGTATAGTGATATATAGAGATAAAGCTGGGTGTAACAACAGATGGAAAAAAGGGTTCCTCAGGGGTTCTTTGGATAGGTAGAGTTCCTAAAAGGGTTCTTACAACATACCTGTGTTGTCTCTGTTACTGTAGAGTTCTATGTAGAACCTTTACGGAGGTAGAGTTACTAAAATAATACTATGTGTCTATGTTCTACATAGAACCTTTAAAGTCTCCATTAGAGGGAGAAGCTGAAGGTCGTTATCAAGAAACAGCAACACTGCATCATGACTCATGAGCTTGGAGCTTCCAAGGTCGTGAATACCATGAAAGAGAGCCTTTAATGTGGATCTTCTTGTAAAAAAAAAAAACAGAGAACTGAAGAACAGAGAAGGTGGCATAACATCTGCTCAGCGCTGGTCCTTATGGTGGTCCTATTCTACTGCTGGACGAGATAAAGCTGTGTGTAGCAACAGATGGAAAAAAGGGTTCTTCAGGGGTTCTTTGGATGGGTAGAATTCCTAAATGGGTTCTACTTACAACATAGAACCTTTAAGACCTCCATTAGAGGGAGAACCTGAAGGACCTTTAGGAGGTCGACAGAAAGAGGGAGAGAGAGAGATGGAGAGAGAGATCATCTCATCTCCGCTCCCTCCCCTCAGGTTTGGATGCAGCCGTCACCATCATCACCATCATCATCATCCTCATCATCATCCTGATTGGTGTCTCGCGCCTTCCGGTCTCTCTCTCTCTCTCTCTCTCGCCTTCCCGTGATGCTCAGCTGCAGAATCTCCACGTTCTTACCCATAAACCCAAAACCGGAGTTCGGCTGCGCACGCGGGCACGTTCATCTGCAACCTCCTCGCGCCCCGGTTCCGCCTCTCCCCGCCGGTTCCGCTCTGCGTGCGCGCGTGAGCTGCCGGAATACCGCACGGAGGTCGCGCGCGCGCGTGCGTCTGATCGTGGAAAGGCTGCGGTAGTTTTTCTTCCCCATTATTCTTATTTATTACCATTTTGTTATTATTATTATTTTTTTTTACATTTTTATGATACGGTGTGTAAAATGTCCTTGGAGCGAATGGCCTGTCCGGTGAGTAACACACACACACACACACACACACACAAATTCACACACAAATGCGCGCGCTCATATATTCACTTTAACGAGACGCTTTAATTACGCTTTTATGATTTATGATTTTTTTTTGTGTGTTTGTTTTTAATTTACAGCGCCGTTGCAGAGACGCGAATGAAAGTGTAGAATTATGATGAATAATTGTGTGGAAAGAAAAGAGGAGAAATATCACAGCAGCAGTCAACAAGTGCACATTAATAATAATAATAATAATAATAATAATAATAATAATAATAATAAATCCCCAGTAATAAGCCACATGATGATCACATGACAGATTCTGATACACTCTGGTGTTAGGAATTTAAATGCATTAGTGAGAATGATTATAATCATCAGCTACTGAACTGCATCAAGTTTCAGTCCTGCATGCCATAATAATAATAATAATAATAATAATAATGATAATAATAATAATGATAATGATAAATAGCCTGTATGTGAAGTTCGTTTCAATGACATGTCTTAAATGATATGAAATCTTCTGTCTCATTAAAGCTGAATGGAAATGAAATGTAAAATCTCGCTGTTGCTTTCTGTGCGCGCACCGCGATCAAGGTGAACTGGCGCGTTTCTGAAGGTTACCGAGAAAAACCCGAGCACTTAAGTCAATGTTCAGCTTCATTTTGGCACTGCGCTCCCTCCCGTCCTGCCTGGCTGACACCGCGCATGCGCACAGGCGTCACGCATGCGCAGTGCAGGGCAGGCAGATTGGCGCAGAATGCCAAAAAAAAAAAAAAAAAAAAAAAAAAACCCACCACTGTGTTGTTTGTGCACTGATTCTGCCAGATCTGTCATTTCATCTCAAAGCAGACATGCAAGTCTTTTATTTTTTTTTTAATTAATTGAATTCAGGATTCTGATTGGTCAGAAGGTGTTGATTAATTTATGGAAGGAGTCTCCAGTGTCAGCGCTTTGTAACAGTCTGAAATAAAGCTGTAACTTTGATAGTTTTCTGACATGTTTAGCACAGAGGAGTTTAAAAAGAGAGGCTGGTGAGATGGTCTGCAACATTAAATGTAACTATTACTGGATAAAAAGTATATTGTTCTTTAACAAATCTTTGTAATGATTGGCAAATTGTTGTGGTATAAGAGGAATAAAACACTTCAGGGTTTGCTGTTGTAGGAGAAATTTCTTAACTTAAATTTAAGGGATGGTATCAGTAACTCAGCTATCAGTAATGCTTCATCACACCACCCTGGCGTTGATTATTTTCCCAGAACAACATGCCCCATCATGGTCCGTACACATATATAAACCATGTTATATATATATTTATATATATGACACCTATTTTTCTTTTATCTTGGTGTATGTTTTCAGACTGAAAAACTATTTCCGCAATTTTAAAGTGATTTCAGATGACATTTTAAAAAGAATAATTCCCTAACAGAACAGAAATAGCACAAACTGCAGCCTACTGGTATAAAAAATAAGGGCTTTTCTGTTACCGATGTGTTAGAATTTATCTATCTCTATGAAGAAAACAGGGTCAGCATGACACCGTATACCATCTCAGGTTGCTGTTCATCTCAGAATCATCTTTTTGACTTTAGTTGTTTTTTTCTTTTGCTGTAGGCTTCACGCTGCTGCTGTGTGTTTGTCACTGAATGCACCCGACGCTTCATTTCTCATCAGTAACCTGCAGGAAAATGGACTGGAGCAATGACTACCACTTCGCATGTTGACCTTTTTTTTATGAAGAGGATTTCATTTTGAATGGAGCTACAGTTTATCGTACCTTAAAATTAGCAAGCCGGGACGATCGGACTGCTTGTCCTCCAGTATGTAGAGCCATAGCCAGAACTTTGGAGATCTGCGTCGGGAGAAGTAGATCAGTCTAGACGGCTACGCGACAGCCCCTTAGACCAGAAGGCATCATGGGGGAATCTGTGAATAGCACCGTGGCGTTTCACCCTAAGAAGCAGAGGACCGACAGCAGAGGGCATGAGGGTGACTTCGGCGTTTCTCTGGAGGAACTGAGGAACCTGATGGAGGTTAGAGGAGCAGAGGCGCTCCAGAAAATACAAGAGAGCTATGGGGACACTGAGGGACTCTGTCACAGACTAAAAACTTCACCAACAGACGGTGAGTTTACACCATGATAAATTCCAAACATAGTGCTGAATGATTTGGAAAAAAATATGTAATTGCAATTTTTTAAACCAAGGTGATGGGTGTCTGACTGGAAATAGGAAGTAAACAGTATCTGAGTGGCACTAGGGGATTATGGCTGGAACTATACGTGCTCTGGTTGGAATTAGGGGTTTATGACTGACACTCATCTGGGATCTGGCTGGTACTTCTGGGTGTTTGGTTGGGAATTGGGAGTATATGCCTGGGTCTAGAATTGCTCTGGCTAGAACTAGTTGAGCTTTTGTTGAAATTAGGGTTTTTTGCCTGGAAGTAGAGGTTCTCTGGCTGGAAATAGGGGGCTTCGTTGGACCTGGGGGTCTGGTGGACACTAAGAGGACTCTGGCTAGACGTAGGTGAGCTCCTTTTGAAACTAATGTTACTCTGGCTGGGACCAAGGGGGCTTATGGCTGGAGCTAGAGGTTCTCCAGCATGAACTAGGGGGCTTGTGGGTGGAACATGGTGGGATCTGGCTCAAATTAATGGGTTTTGGTTGGAACTAAAGGTTATCTGGCTGGAACTGCGGGGTCATGGCTGGAAGTCAGAGGCTTTGGTTGGACGTGTAGGGGTCTGGCTGATACTTACTGAGTTATGGCTAGAAATATGTGAGCTCTGTTTGGAACTAAGGGGACTCTAGTAAGTGAAAGGTTTTGGTTGACTCTTATTGGGCTATGGCTAGAACCAAGGGGCGTATGGCTGGAACTAGAGATTCTCTGGCTGGATCTAGGGGGCTGATGGCTGGAACTAGCTGGGCTCTGGCTTGAAGTAATGGGTTTCGGGTAGAAGTAGAGGTTCTCAGGCTGGAACTGGAGCGTGAGGGCATCTAACTGGAAGTAGAGATGCTTTAGCTGGCATTAAGGGGGGTTATGGCTGGATCTAGGTTGGCACATGCTGGAATTAATGGGTTTTGCCTGGAACAAGAGGTTCTCTGGATGGAACTAGGGGGTCATGGCTGGAAGTAGGAGGCTTTAGTTGGGCTGACACTTATTGAGTTATGGCTAGAAATATGTGAGCTGTTTCTGGAACGAAGGGGACTCTAGCTGGAACTAGAGGTGCTCTGGCTGGAATTAGAAGTGCCCTAGCTGGCACTGGGGAGTTTTAATACTGTTGTGTGTTTGTGTTTTTGTGCATTTTTGGTGTGTCTCTCTTTTACATTTTTATACTTATATATTTTTTATATCTTTATATCTGCTGCTGTAACAATTTCCCATTGGGGGATGAATAAAGGATTATCTTATCTTATCTTATAGCTGGAACTGATTGGCCTCTAGGTGACGTCTCCCTGCCATTAGGGCATCTAACAGGGCTGGAACTAGAGTGTCTTTAACTGACAGGAATCAGTGTGCAGAAGCAGCACGTCTCTGGCGTATGTTGGGACTGTGCTGCTATGTGGTACGGGTGAATTTCCCTGTTGCTCTCAGCCAATCGGAACACAATGTACTGGACTGACATTAATGAAGGGTGACTGTCCTTTGGCTCCTTCACAATCTAGTGAACTAGTGTTATGCGGAATGTGCTTCTGGTCACCGTGCAGGAGTGTTCTCTGTGTGCGTTCCTTATTTCTTCATACTGTGACACTACAGGCCAAGGTTTTTTAATCAACATTAACTACTATAAGGAATTTTTTAGCTAGGATATGACGCCACGATTTTCTCTCAGAGCTCTAAAGGAGAGCGACTGGTGAAAGATCCAGTGACTTTTTGAAATATTTTTGTAACTCAACAATTTTTACACTCCTTTGGCCTCTTTGTTTTAGGCTTCTTATAGAAAGCATTCATCCCAGATTCACTGGTGTGGGTGTGTGTGTGTGTGTCCAGTGCCTTCTCACACCCACTAGATCCCCCTCACTGTTACTGTTGCATTAATATTCTGCTTATTTACTGCTTTACGCTCTGCTGAGTACCTTATAGTTGTGCATTAAACAGGAATGCTACTAAATCCAGTTGTTTTTGAAGATAAACATATTTAAAAACTCATTTATAAGCGCCTGAGTAGGGGAACAGAGGATAATTTGGGGCACGGCCTACTATTACCATGGAAACTGCAGGTGAATGATCTACCTTTCAGTCACCTATTGTACAGTAGCACTGCTGAAGAAACACACTTACACAGTGCCAGCTAAAGAAGCACTGCTTATGCATGTTATTACAGAACTAATAGTTATGAAGCAAAAAAAAAAAATATTGCTATTTATAATCAAACTGTACATAGCCAATACTAAAACATTAGCTAAATAAATTACATTTCCAATTGTAGCTGTATAAAGCTCACTAGCTCAGAAAAGAGTAATCATAAATATAAATAGAAGCAAATGATAGCAATTTTTCCGAAGTCCGAAGTACCGACATTGCTAGCAAGCTTAGCTAACTTGCCAGATGATAGAAGGTTTGCATCAAAAATAGTGTTTGTAATTACATTTCATTTTATTTTTGTCCTAAGACTTAAACACACACATAACTGACCGAAAAAGGTAGGAAAAGTGTTTAGTGTTTCCATTTGGTTCAAGGCAATAAAGGAACAGATGATTTTTCCGGAAATCTTCAACAGTGAAAATAGTCACATGATGAAATTCTGATCTCTGATTGGCTGAAATTGTCACAGAGAGAAAAATCGTCTCTTTCCATGAGAACAGATGAATTGCTTGAAATGTTGCACAAAAAAACAGGTCGCTTCTTTATGATGAAAATTGGAGATACGCTGTTACAGACGACCTGCTAAAAACCCTAAAGACTCTTCTTTTTCAGCAGATTTATGTTAAATATAAAATTTCTGTGATTTCCCCTGCCAGGAAAGATCACATCTTACTCATTGCTTTGGAAATGAGGAATTATTTGGTGTTTGATGCAAATAATTCTTCCATAAAGTGACGTGTTGTTGCTGATCTTTACTGCAAAGTTCCCGGAGAATCTCCACAGTGAGAAATCTGTGATGTAACGCTGGCTTTGAAGGGATGAAGGGATGGAAAAAAAGAGGCATTATTGATTTTTACAGTGGCTTGCCTGAAAGGATGAAAGATGATCTTGTGAATCAGGGAGAATTGTTGGAGGAAGAGTTGATATCCAGGAAATCCAGATTGATCAACATCAGAAGAGCTAAAAACAGCGCAGCTCCACTAACTCGCCGCCTCTCACTCTGCCTGCGGATGAGCTCATCTCATCGGGGTGACGCATTAGCTGGTGGGCAGAGGGCCACTTTAGAGGAAAATGTCTCGAACTGAGGTTAAAGCGTCGAAACATTGCTGAATATCCAGAGCATTTGGGTGAGCTGAGCTGATTTCACAAACTCTACGTCTTTATCTGAACATCCTGTAGCCAATAAGGAATATATCCACATCTCATAATATCCCACTGTAGAGCGAGGCCCACATTTCTCCTTCAGGTGCGAGCAGAGCTTTTTTGGACACTTAGGTAAAGGTTATTTAACACCGCAGTCGATCTTGCTTTCGTCCACAATACGGTGCTGGGACAGAACCTGGAGAAATCCCCTCCAAGGAGTGACAGAGCTAAAATGTCATTTCTAAAATATATATCGTTCTGTTTCTTAAATCTGATTGGCTGAGTCGGTTTGAAGCTGTTGTAAAGTCTTCGATACATGCACACCTTTGACCACATCACAACAATTGAATACTGTATTAATGCTCCAGGTTTTAAAACAATAAAACCCTTACACTTAGGATATTGCTCTGTCTATGGAACACCGGCTCTGTTGCTTCATTGCGTGGCAGAGGAATCTTATTAATAATAAATTAAATTCAATCAATGTGCTTAAGAAAGGAAATCCCTCGATTTACAAATGGGGTCGTGAGAGAAACTCACAATCTCCTTTACCTTGAAGATGGATTTTGTGTAGCTAGAATTCAATTCACTTTTATCTGTATAGTGCTTTTAACAATGGACATTATCCCAAAGCAGCTTTACAGAAATACATTAAATCAGCATATAATTTTTAAATGTATAAATTTATCCCAAGCCAGAGGTGACGGTGGTGAGGAAAAACTCCCTGAGACGACATGAGGAAGAAACCTTGAGAGGAACCAGACTCAAAAGGGAAACCATCCTCATCTGGGTGACACCCGATAGTGCGATTATAAATAAATCCCTTCTGTAACTGTGTACTACACGGACAAAAAGTGTAATACTGTAACCAGGAACTTATGAGCTTATGAGCAACTTATGTATATGAGCATCAGAGTCTTTTCTGTAGTCATTATAGTTTTAATATGAAGTCTACTTTGTTGAAGTTATCAGCTGTTCATTGATGCAAAACTGTTTGTAGCGATTGTGGTCCTAAGGCTAGCTGAAGAAGAACAAATTTGAAATGTTACTGAGAGTCGCATTCAGACAAGCTGTTTCACGCTCCTAGTGGAGGATAGCAATTAAAATGGACAAATTTCTCCATCCATCTACAGTGAGGTCCAAAAGTCTGACAGCAGTTGTTGAAAATGCTTCTATTTTGCATTCTTTTCTAATTTACTACAACAATTTTTCATTACAAATGATATTACTGTTATATAATAACTTGAGTGAAAATTTGAATGAATTTCTGAGTTTCTTATTTACTCTGTCCCCTTTTTTGCTTTGATGACAGTGTGCACTCGAGCCGGCATGGACAACACAAGTTAGTGCAAAACCTTATCCATCGGAGTGTCGTCTGATCACACGCTTCAACAGAAGAGATTAGACATGAGGAAAATCTGACCTTTTTTGTACAAAGCGGTTAACATGCTCAATATCACACATTTGTTTACATGAAAATAGGAACCTAGAAATAGTGCAGAATCCTGAATATTAAATCTTCAAGATATTGAATATTTACTTTCTTTGTTTTACATATTTCAAAATTCTAAAACCTTCAGTTTTTCAATTTTAAATCTCAGATTGTCAGTGTGGTCTCAGACGTTTGGACTCCACTGTACGTCTGCTATTAACCTCGATGACGTCGAGCGACTCTGACTCAGTTGAATAAGAGAAGACTATATGAGAATATGCCGAAACATTTATTGATTATGGAAGTCAATAAATTACCAAATCTGGAATTGGAAATGTAGGGCGATCAAGGCTCGGGGTTGCAGAAAATTCAGAATATCTTTTTAGGGTTGTTTCTCCAAAAAGTAGAACTCTTGGATTAAGCCATTATAAATTATATGATGAGATTATTTTTTTTGTGACAGGCAACCTGTACATATATATTTTACATAAATCACTGGATGATAGTGAAGTTATTTTGAAAAGAAATCGCTCTCAGATTGTGTAGATTTATTTCCCCTTCAGTACAGAGAAAAAAAGAGAGGAAGAGAAGGTTAGCGCTATAAAAAGAGAGAGAGAGAGAGAGAGAGAGAGAGAGAGAGATGAGAAGGCGATGAGTGAGAGAATGGATGAAAGGGAGAGAGGGATGAAAGAGGAGTGACCAGAGAAAGAGGGATGAATTAATGAAAAGAGGATGAGAGGCTGCTGAGGGTGGGAGGTCGGCTTTGGTGAAAGGAACTCACACTGACAACCATCTGCATTCCCTCTCTCTCTCTCTCTCTCTCCCTCTCTCTCTCCCTCTCCCTCTCTCTCTCTCTCTCTCTCTCTCTCAGGCAGTTTAGCTCTGCATATCTTTATTATCATGAATGTATTACAGTGACCAAAGCATTACATCCATCTGTATTATACATCAATCTACTAATTGTCCATCAGTAACAGTAACACACGGTCCGATCTTAACCTGTGATTCTCCCCCAAAACACACGCCAGGTTTATGGGACGTTCCTGCTGACCTGGAGAGACGACGGCAGGTTTTTGGACAAAACTTCATCCCTCCGAAGAAGCCAAAGACATTTCTTCAGTTAGTGTGGGAGGCGCTGCAGGACGTCACGCTCATTATCCTAGAGATCGCTGCCATCATCTCACTCGGCCTGTCCTTCTATCGACCGCCAGACGGAGAGAGCGAAGGTAATCGAGGTCGACATTCTGTATTTCAGTAAATGAATATGAATGACACTTTTAATAAGTTATACAAAGCAGGATTATTTTATACGCTTGTGATGAGTTATATCACAGCACTCGAGTTAAGCCAAAGATACATACAAGATGTTTGGAGTGAGAACATTGGAGTTTATTCATTAAAGTGCATGTATTATTGTTATTATTATTATTATTATTATTTCTACTTTTATTGTTATTACTTATAGACATTACTTATGATACTTGATATAATTATGGATGCTCTTAATATTTATTTTAATTATTTAATTGCAAATCAAGCAGATTTTTCAGGTTTTTAAAATATCATGCTTAAAAAAAATCCAAGTTTGATTGTACAAATACATTAAAGACGAAATCAATGACTGCAGAAATTGTTGGTGGGATTTGCATACGTTCGTTTAACACAAATTCCACCGACAGTTTACATATTCACCAATTTCATCTTTCATCTGTACCAATTTAACAACCTGAAAAATGTTTTCATTTCAATCTGCAGTTAAATAATCCAAATCAATAGCAATATAGAGTAATCAGTCATTCTAGTGTTGTAACTGGAGTAAGAAGAGTGACAATAAAAATAGCAAATAACTTCGATAATCATAATTGTGCATGCAGGAGCTTTGTACTAAAATGTAGTTAATGCAGTTTGAACAAAAAAATAAATAAATAGTCACAAGATGTAATTCGTAAATGTGAACAGATACACTATAACGGAGCATAACAATAAACTGAATTTTCCACTAATCTCTCTCTCTCTCTCTCTCTCTCTCTCTCTCTCTCTCTCTCTCTCTCTCTCTGTTCTCACAGCTTGTGTTAGTGTGTTGGGTGGAGTGGAGGATGAAGGTGAGGCCGAGGCCGGATGGATAGAGGGAGCAGCGATCCTCCTCTCCGTGCTGTGTGTGGTGGTGGTCACCGCCTTTAATGACTGGAGTAAGGAGAAGCAATTTCGCGGCCTTCAGAGCCGCATCGAACAGGAGCAGCGTTTCAGCGTCGTCCGGAATGGCGTCGTCGTCCAAATCCCTGTCGCTGAGATGGTGGTTGGAGACGTGGCCCAAGTCAAATATGGTGCGTTACATTACAAAAGAACAAGAACACGTGTTAGAATTAGGATTAGAATTAGATATAGGGTTCGTATTGTGGAGTAAGATTTAAAGTTAATGTTGGATTTAAAGCAAAAAGGAATTTAGCCCTTTACACCAAAGGTAGCTGATGAACCGAGAGACATTTTGCAGTGGAGTGAACAAGCAGGGATGGAGTACTGACCCTGGACACTAGGGGGCACTCAATGAGCACAGAGTTTAAGTGACTTTGGTCATTAACTGTCACATGCAACATGATAAAAATACACAGAACACGATCAAGTCACAGAATCTGAAATAAACTGAGAAATGTTATTGGTGTGTGGGTCTGAATTTGTAGCCAGTCAGCAGTCACTTAGGTCCTAATTGTTTTAACTGGAGCTAGTTAAATTTACAGCATTGTTATCCAGCACAACGTAGAGTTATCTCATTTATACAACTGAGCAATGAAGGGTTAAAGACCTTGCTCAAGGGCCCAGGCGCAGCTTAGGAGTACTGGGATTTAAACTCATGACCTTCCAAGCAGAAGTACAACGTCTTAACCACTGAGCTAACACTGCATAGTTAAGTGGCTGGATGGAAAAAAAACATGGATAAGAGTAAACCTACATTAAGTGTGGCGATGAAAAGAAAACTAAAAAAAAATGGGTCGGAACTAAAAATGAACTCTGAAGTAAAACGGGCCAGAGAAGACTGAACATGCTGCCACTGCTGGCTGTTGAGTCAGAGGCTGTTAAAGAACGATTTTTTAATGATTTTACAAGGTGAAGATAAAACTGACTTAGAGACTGCTCAAACACTCGTAATGGATGTGTAACGTGGTAAAGTATGGACTTTTCTGCGTGTGTTAGATGGAGAGTGGGTTCCAGCTCAGGTTCCTGCTCAGGTTCCTGCTCAGGGGACCAGGATTTACTAATCCATCCCTGCTAACAAGGAAAGTGTAGGGGAGTTTATAACCTCTGTTTTCTAAAACTTCACACACTCATGCTGCCTCAGTCGGATCTGTAGAGTTGTTCAGTGTCTCAGACACACTTGCTGATGTGTTCACTGTCACACTGTTGTCTGTTAACATGGATAAAATGACGTCACAGAGAAATTAAACAGTTTCAGCGCAAAATCTGTTTTTTTCTCAGCACATCTCCAGCATTGGACACGGGTAGGGGGGCGTGGCCTAAAGTCTGAAGGTGGAGTTTGTGTGGATAATAATTTATTTTGCGTTAGGTTCATGTATCATTAAAAAAATAATGCAGAATCTTCCTGATATTTTATCAGTTTAATGGTGATAAACTAATGATGCTGAGCTAAACATGTCATGGATGATCGACTACAGTTGGAATGAAGGAAAATTTTTTAAAAACATTTCTTTCTGGTCAAATTTTTAAGATTAGGAAGGTTGGGCTTAGACTTTAAATTTGGATAAAACTCCTTTGGCTTTGTAGTGTGAAGACGATCACTTTAGGAGGTTAGGATTAGGATTAGAGTTTTAATTTCAGGTTTAAGTTTAGTATGCTGATTTTGGCATAACGTGTGTGTGTGTGTGTGTGTGTGTGTGTGTGTGTGCAGGCGATCTCCTTCCTGCAGATGGAGTTCTGATTCAGGGAAACGACCTGAAGATTGATGAGAGCTCCCTCACCGGAGAGTCGGATCATGTACGGAAAGCCGTGGATCGAGATCCGATGCTGCTGTCAGGTGTGTAGCAGCGTGCTGAGTTTGTGTGCTGAATGATAAGGACTTTAAAGGAAAACTCCACACTGAACATGTTAAATATGTTTGTGTTGAAATATTTGTGATTGTGAGTTTTTATTTATTTATTCATTGTAATTTCTGTGAGAAGCATGATGTTTGCTGCATGATGTCATAATGGTAGCGTTGTTACAATGACATTTAATATAAAAAAAAAAGAAAAAAAAAAGATCGCAAACAAAAGTGATAACAGTCAGGGTTTGCAGTTAGATCCTAAAAACAAAACTTAACGTCTCACTCACCATTTTCCAGTGACGTTCAACGGCACATTAATGAGAAATCCAGCGTAGAAGTAGTGGAGACGTTGGTGCAAACACTAGACTTAAAATGCCAGAATGCAGTGCAGCTATGTGACACAGTTGCTCTGAGTTAAGGCAGAGACTCGGCTCAGCTAGCTTGTGATCTACGAGATGACGAGCGCGTTGACGTTGACGATGATGCTGACGGCAGAATTAACTTCAACTGAAAGTTGAAGCTTTGGAAGATGATCTGTTTGAACTGAGTGTACAGATGAGGAGGTGAAAGAGATGGACAGACTAAAAGACTAAAGCGCTGCCGCATCACTCTCATTAGATAGAGATGAAGCGAGTGAAGCGAGAGCTAAATCCCACTGCACTGCTATCAGCAGGTAGTCGAACGGCATTGTGGGTAAAGTAGAGAACTGTGAAGTGAGAACAGACCCACTCAGAGAAGTCAACTGCGAATCTGATTATAAAATAAATCCATTAATTATAAAGATTAATATGCAGACCGTTGTGGGTGGATTTTTCCTTTAGTGGCTGCTGGTAAAGATTTTCTTATATAAGCTATATTATCATCCATGCATCACAACACCTCGAAATAGGATCCGCCCAGGCCTCTCCACTACACCGTGCCCTATCGTGGGCGTGTGCCTACAATTTTCATGTTGGAGAGCACAGTGGAGATTTTCCAGCCCACACCTGAAATCCCACACAGTACTGCCGATTGAACAGAATGAGCTCACTTATGCTGAGGCACATTTAATAAAAACTCTTCATATCTGAGGATGGATATGAGGGCTGAAGTCCATTAATGGTTAAACTACAGCCTCTCTCTCTCTCTCTCTCTCTTCCTTTATCTGTCCCATGAGACTAATAAAGCGCTAATCAGATTTCTGCCTGCTTTCTGTTTCCTGGAAAATCGCCGTAAAGCTCATTAGCGCCATCACAGACGATGCTCTGTTTGTTTAATCATCACAACACACAGCAGCATCCCAGCTTCTTCCTGAGATTAGAGCTTCTTCATGATTACAAACAGCCGACATTACTTAATAAATGCTCTTTATTTTAGCTGGTATAATGGACCAGTGTCAGAGATATTATAATGCTAATCTGGGAGTAAATAGAAGTTTCATTTGAAAGCAATTAAAGAAATCCTGCGAAGTGAAAGTGTATGTTTTATTATTTAGTCATTCAGCTCAGATTTTGAGGACTCACCTGCTTCACGTGAACGACTTGATGATGTCCTGATGAGTTTAATAGACACTGACTGAGTTCTACTGTGATTTTAACAGAAGTGACAGATTATTTGTCCTCTTCTGGGTGACAGCAGATTATAAATCATTACAGCGTACAGGTGTAGAAGAGTAAAGACACACAGTACCGAGTGTGTTTACAGGATGTTCAGTGTGAGCAGATTGTGAATGAGAGTCCTGGGATCAGCTAAAAGACCATGTTTATGATTACAGCAGCAGCTCTTGGGTGCAAATCTACAGCATCCAGGTGAGATTAATCACTGAAGAAAAGGAAAGGCTTGGACATAGACGAGTTAACTCGCCCAAAATACCAAAATACATCAGTACAGCAGCGTATTACCCTCGACTCGAAAATGTCGACATCCTGAAAGAGGTTAATTTTGCATGGGCAGTCTGATAAGTTGTAAGCGAGTGTGTTGCGGGTGATTTGTAAAGAAGAATCATGTATTTTGATGAATTCAGATCTCAAAGAGACTAGAAGAGTAAAACTGAAATCTTCCACACCTTGTGGTCAGTAAGAGGTGAGTATAATGCTGAGTAAATGCAGCAAGACACATCGCGAAACTGTTTAAAATGTGATAGGAATTGTAAAATAAAGCATAAACATGAGTGTGTGTTCTGTTCATATGGTAAATGTGAAGAAAGTTCTTTTAAGCTTTAGTCAATCACATTGCAAGTCTTAAGTGAATCTACATATGTGCATTTACATTTAAGGTAACAAGTTTCCCCAAATTTCATACTTTACTAAAGCAAGAATTCAAAATGGATGTTATTTTGCTGTACAGAACATTTGGAGATGTGCTGTTATAGGAAAATAATCAACTTCAGGATATTACCAGTGACTCCACCTCATCACTCAGTACACACACACACACACACACACACACTCACTCTTCTTATCTTACTTATTATATATTATACATCATGTTAAAATTTTAACACAGATAATGTTTAACCCCAAAACAAAACACTAAGCGGTAAATAAACGGAATTAATTGTGAGATTCTGATGCTTAGTGTGTTGTGTGTGGTGTGTTTCAGGCACACACGTGATGGAGGGATCAGGGAGGATGCTGGTGACCGCAGTCGGGATCAACTCCCAAACCGGAATTATCTTCACCCTGCTCGGAGCCGGAGAGGTCGAGGAGGAAAAAAGAGAGATCAAAAAAGGTAGGAATGTTTTCCGTTTTCAGGAACAGCTGCAGTAATATCACACCATCCTGAAGCTGATTATTTTCCTATAAAAGCATGTTCTGAAGTGTTTTATTCCTCTTACACCACAGCAACTTGCCAACAATGACAATTTCTGTTAATTAAACAACAACACATCATATGTTTTATCCATTTATAGTTTCATTTAATGTTATGGAATGTCCGTGAAACATGTTAGTTCATGTTCTCACTTACGTTATAGCAGCTATAACAGTCGTTCCCTCACCAGCCTTTTTTTTTCCTCTATTGAAGTTAATAAGACAAAAAAAAAAAAAAAAACACAGAAACCACAAAGTGTAAAGTTACAGCTTTACCACAGACTGTTACAAAGCGCTGACACTGGAGACTCCTTCCATAGATGCTAAATAAACATCTCCCATGGGTATGAGCTGTTACTGTAGAAACGATACTTTATTAGAACGAGTGCATTAATTATAAATAAACCTGTGATTTGCAGCTGCACTACTGTCAGAGCTGCTGTTATGGAAAATTCATCAACACCTTCTGACCAATCAGAGTCCAGGATTCAGCAGCGCTGTGGTGTAAAAGTGAAATAAAGGAAAAACACTCAGTTTCATTAGCAAACATGAGTCATCATTAGTAGAACTCATGTTTGCATTACAGATTGTGTTGTTCAGTAACAAGAGCAGAAATGTAACGTGCCATTCCCTCCATCTCATCATCGCTGTGAAAAGATGAAAAGAAGAATCCGGAATGATTACTCATCCATTTTGTTTGTTTATCATTTCTATTTAACGTTACTGTCTTCTCATTCTTTGTTTTGCATGGCACCCTCATCCTTGTTTGCTAACCGCAGCAGAGGTCAGTAGTAGCTCATCCATCCGGTTTTCTGGCATTTCTACCAAAACGTGCAGCGTTGTTAATGGTAGGTGAGAGACATCAGCCATAAACTGTGCACATGTGTGTTCATCAGTTATCAAAAAAAAAAAAAAAAAAAAAGCAAAATGTGTGTCATGCCACAGTTGTCGAGTTTCAGAACAGCCACTAAAATCACTCAGTAAGTCACTCAGTAAATCGCTGTCGTCTCTTAGGGACTGACGTGATTCCATGATTGGAGTGCAATTTAAAGCTTTTCAGTGCTAGTTAATGCTAGTTAATGCTAGTTAACACCTTTTACCAGAGGCCAAATAATGGAAATTCCACCAGTTTTGGGGTTGCCCGTGTTTATTTATTTGAGATGTCACACTCCACAGTAGTGGTTATTGGCTATGAAAGCAGAAACTCAACGCTTTAAGAATTTGCAATTTTTCATAAGTAAAAATTGCCTAATAGGTTTAAATGTTATAATTTTATTGTGGCAGTTGTAAACGGTGTTTTACTATCAAATAAGCTTTAGGGGCCGTTTACACGACAACATTTTCAGCCAAAAACGGGAAACTTTTTATGCGTTTTGCCTGTTCGTTTACACGACCACAGCGTTTTGGGGACTGAAATCGCATATTTTTGAAAACGGGTTTCAAAGTGCAAGTTTTTGAAAAAGCCGCCGTTATCGTCTCCATGTAAACACCCAGTAGGGGAATAGGTGACGTCACGTATGTAGACGTGCGCAGTACGTGTCTATTGTAAAGGCAAGCGCCAGGCCAACTACTGGCCTGGCGTACGTAATACAAAATTTTTGGCCGTTATCGTGGATATGTGTAAACGCGAATCATTTTGAAAACGTTGTCGTGTATACGTGAAACTTTTTGAAAACGCAAGAGAAAAACTTTTCCGTTTTTGACTACATCGTTGTCGTGTAAACGTAGCCTTAGTTGTGTTGTCCGTTTTATCTCTGTACCAGTGTTATTGTGGAGAGGTGTGAATTGTTTGCCCAGCAGGGGGCTCACACCACAGAGTCCTGATACTCTACATACAGAAACCCAACAGTGTCCCGATTAATCTTATAACAGACTTTGCGGCAATAAAACAATTCATTTGTTTATCCTGATTGAGAATGTCCGATAAGTTGATTGGAACGCTAGTGTACTGCGAGAAAGGGTTAATGCTATTTTACGTTTATCAGGTTTGTACATAGAATCAAAGATCACGTTTTTTTTTTTTTGTGTTAATCATCTCAGGCAGCAATCTCTCATATTTTACAGTTTCTTTGCTAACTATAGTCCTTTTCAGACTGGATTTGTTTCACATGGTACGATGGCATAATTGTTATTCCGTCTGATATTTTAGTCCAAATTCGCCATGTTAGTCATTTTTTTTATGCATTGCGTTTTCATACATCTGGAAAAAATTATGCCATATTTGACCTTTTATAAAATAAACTCCGGGTAGTATAGCCTATATCCTGTCTGAATTGATATGTTGGTAAAGATTACGTTATATCCCATGGGAAAAACAGACGCTTTTTTAATGCTTTTTCATCAGTATAACGACACTCCAGGACGCGATCGCTCTTTTCTATCGTCTCTGACCAAAATCAAAAACAAAACCAAGTTTAAAAATACATAACAGTAAAATAAAGACGAAGTTAATTAGTTAATTAGTTCCTAGCACAGGTACATCCTACAGACTGATCTACTAATAAACAACTACTTGTGTGGCCACACACCAACACACAGCATGCTAATGAGGGTATTAAAGACATGCTAATAATTTACTGAAAATGAATTTTTTAAATTAATAATTAACTTTCAATCTATAATTTGTGCGCTTTATAGAGAGCTCATCAGCCAGCCACTGAAAATGAAGAAAAAAAGACTGGAAGAACTTACTTTTCCTCTTCCCATGATCTTCAGGGAATTCGGATGATGCAACTTCCTGTTGAATATGTGGCTTGTGGAATATTCGAAATAGTTAATAAGGGTGAATGTGTTCAGGTAGCAGCGTTGAGCGAATGTTGTGGGAAACGCTCGTTTTTGATAACTGATGAAATCAAACCAGTTGTTGGTCTTACACTTAGTCTGGATGCGACTCAGTGACTCTGTGTTTAGTTTCAGCGTTTTTATTCTTACAGGAAAACAAGATGGCGCTCTGGAGAACAATCAGAACAAAGGTGAGGGAACAAACACACACCACCACAGACATCATTATCATTACAAAGCGCTAGAGGTTCTGACTGAAATGTTTATGTAAAGCTTTGAACAGCAGGAACCTTCATTTGATTGTTGTTTTTAGTCTGTAGATCACAATAACTTAATGCTAAACTTATTTAATAATAATTTAATAGTTTTTGTTTCAATAAGATTTTTATAGTGCAGCAATGTTGCTCATGTGGAAGGAATTATATTATTGTTTAATTTTTTTGTTAATCACGTCGGCCTAACACCTGTGTAATCTTCTGTGCTTTTTTTTTTTATTTTCTAGTTTTTCGATATTTTGGGGAAATTTTCAAATTTTCAGATTTTCAGACTTTTCTTTTTCTAATTTTTCAGTTTTCTGAAATTTTCTGCCATTATGAGATTAAGATTACACTTTCCTGTTTTACAACTTTTAGATCTTCCCACATTCTAACTTTCCAATTTTTTTATTTTCAAAATGTCGGACTGATTTTTTTTTTTATTTTCTGACTTTCTGAACCTTTTTAACCTTAATTTCTAATTTTCCAATTTTCAGATTTTCAAATATTTTATTTTACTTTTCTATTTTATGACTTTTCAATCATCCAGTTCTCTGATTTAGCAACTGTCTGAATCTCAGATTTCCTGATTTTCCAATTTTTTTTTTTTTTTACTTCCTGGTTTTAAGTTTATGATTTTCATACTTTATGATTTTCGTAATTTCGGATTTTCCATTTTTTAGATTTTTAGATTTTCTAATTTTTTTCAACTTTTCCATTTTCCACCTTTCTGATCTGAATTTCGGATTTCCTGATTTCCTGATTTTATTTGATTTTTATGTAAATTTTGACTTTCTGATTTTGCTCGTTAACAGGGAATAAACAGGACGATGCCGTTGCCATGGAGATGCAGCCTCTGAAGAGCGCGGAGGGCGAAGAGATGGAGGAAAAAGAGAGAAAGAAATCAAGTGTTACCAAAAAAGAGAAATCAGTGCTTCAGGGAAAACTCACCAAACTGGCTGTGCAGATCGGGAAAGCAGGTGAGGCACGTGTAGGGGAAACGCGATCAATGCAATCAGAGATCAAATAAAATAAAACGGCCTGTCTGTTCTCTCCAGGTTTAGTGATGTCATCGATCACTGTGATTATCCTGATGCTGTACTTCGTGATAAAGACGTTCATCATTCAGGGCCGCTCGTGGCTCCCCGAGTGCACCCCCATATACGTTCAGTACTTTGTGAAGTTTTTCATCATCGGGGTGACCGTGTTGGTCGTGGCGGTTCCTGAAGGTTTGCCGCTCGCCGTGACCATCTCGCTGGCTTATTCTGTAAAGGTGAGTCAGCGTTTATCATCAGATTATTCAGAAAAAGGTCAGTTTGCTTTGTGCCATGTTTATATATATATATATATATTTATATATATATATATATATATACATATATATAAATACGTGAATCGCTGATTTGTGAGTTCATGAACCTTACCCTACGTTCACACTATCACGCAACTGTTTGTTTTTTACGTATGTGTACGTGTACGTCATGGAGCCACGATTTCAGCGACAAGCGACATTTGAATTTTTCTATTCTATTCTATTCTATGCAAATTAGGTACGACATTAAAGTGACAAATCCAAACGATTGGCTTGAAAGAGTTCTCGGACCAATCCTGTAGCATTTCTGCACTCACAATCAGCTTAGTTCCTCCTGCAATCAGTTCCCATTTACTGAATGATACAAAAAAGGAAGAAAAACTTATAAGCTTGGTTTTTCATTTTATCCTGTCGTATACGACTTCTCGTTAAATGTGTATAGAGACGTTACGAAGAAAAATAAAACTTAGAAGGAGAATCAAAGATCGGTAGTACCTCTGGTGAGTGTATGTAGCTAGACAACAAAGCTAGAATGAAGCTGAGCATGTAATAATAATAATAATAATAATAATAATAATAAAAGTTTTTCTTACTGATTAGTGCATTTTAAAATTGTTGTTGTAATTATTTAGCTTGAGAAGCTATATATAGCTACTACGTTTTTCATCAGAACTAAAAAAAATGCTGGACAGGCCACGCCCACAAGAGAAAACAGTACTGGTTGCTGCATGCTGCATAAACAAGAAGCAACATGAGCTAGTGTAAATATAGATTTAGTTCCACGAGCCAGGAGAAAACAATAAGAATGCTAATTACTGAGCAAAAAACACAAGCTACCTAGCTAACATTAGCTATGATGATACGATATCGTGATATTGTGATATAATAACATCATGATACAGTTTATCGCATGCAGTATCGCTGTTACCATCAGGTGTCAGTGCTTTTGTAAAAATGATTTTGTGAAAATCGATTCATTTTCCCTCCTTTTCTAAATGAAATTTATTTTTTATAAACGCTGGATCATATTAAACATCCTCCCTCCCAACCCATGTAAATGTAAATCTGCTTTAATTATAAATACAATATTTAAATCTGTGAGAGAAATCCTTGTATGAAACTGAACTCATGAATACATGTGGTGTTGTGTATTATTGTCTCTACTGCTATTAGCCAATAGGAACACAGCGCACTACAATGTGGAGATTAAAGGAGATTGTGTTTGCAAATTGACAAAATTTATAAAATCTCATCCAGAAAATGATGAAGGACAACAATCTGGTGCGGCACCTGGATGCGTGCGAGACGATGGGCAACGCGACGGCAATCTGCTCGGATAAAACAGGAACGCTGACCACCAATCGCATGACCGCTGTCCAGATCTACGTAGGAGATCAACACTTGACGGAAATCCCGGAGCCGCAACACATTAACACACACACGCTGGAGCTGCTCGCCAGCGCCATCTCCATCAACAGCGCCTACACCTCCAAGATCACGGTGAGCAGCTCCTACAACCAGCAAGCGTCCATGCGTTCAAATCCTGGGTGTCAAATTCTGGGCCACGTCTGTGTAGTTTATTCCCGAACATCTCTGATACAACTGTTACTATAGCAACAACATCTCGGTGTTTACAACTTTACTGTTATTACTTTCATGAAACAGTGACACTTATAACACTATACAACAAACACACACTGCTTTAACACAATACAAACACGGGTTAGCGTGAGACTAGCGTGAGACTAGCGTGAGACTAGCGTGAAGTCTGGTTGAAGATAGTATGAGAGTGATGGTTGGTTGGTTGGTGTGAACTTACTGTAAGATTAGCATGAGGTCGGTTTACATAAGATTAGCATGACAGTGTGAGGTTAGTAGGACATTAGCATGATGGTGTGAAGTTACTATAAAGTTAGCATGAGGTCTCTTTGAGGTTTGCATAAGATTAGCATGACAGTTTGAGGTTAGTAGCACATTAGCATGATGCTGTGAAGTTACTGTAAAGTTAGCATGAGGTCAGTTTGAGGTTTGTGTGAGATTAGCATGACAATGTGAGGCTAGTAGGACATTAGCATGATGGTGTGAAATAACTATAAAGTTAGCATGAGGTTGGTTTGAAGTTTGCCTGAGATTAGCATGAGATTGATGTGAAGTTAGTATGAAGTTGGTCCAATGTTAGCATGAGGTTGGTGTAAGGGCGGAATAATGTTGGTCTAAAGCTAGCGTGAGGTTTGACCATGTTAGTGCGAGGTTGATTGAACGCTAGCGTACAGTTAGCAGGACGTTGGTGTGAGGCTGATGTCGGTAGAGGCTGATTGCTCTGTTATGTGAGGTTGAACTTTAGCTTAAGCTAATGTTAGCATGAAGTTGGTCTAATGTTAGCATGAGGCTGCTGTAGGTTTGTCTAATGTTAGTGTGAAGTTGGTGTGAGGCTGTGTAACTTTAGCTGAAGCTAATGTTAGCATGACTTTGGTGTGCAGTTGAACATTAGCATGATTTTACTATAAGTTGCTAGCTGAATCAAAGATCTGACACAAGAACACATTTTCTAACACACAACACAGTGACAATAAAGACGGTTCTCAGTAGTGGACCATACGAAACATCTCTCCATTCTGTTCTCTCTCTCTCTCTCTCTCTCTCTCTCTCTCTCTCTCTCTCTAGGCAGCGGAGAAGGAGGGGGGTTTACCTAAGCAGGTGGGGAATAAGACGGAGTGTGCGCTGTTGGGTCTCGTGCTGGATCTGAAACGTGATTATGAGTCTATACGAGAGCAGGTTCCAGAAGAGAACCTCTATAAGGTCTACACCTTCAACTCCGTCCGCAAGTCCATGAGCACCGTCATCCAGCTCCCAGACGGACACTTCCGCATCTACAGCAAAGGAGCGTCCGAGATCCTGCTCAAAAAGTGTGTGTTTGTGTGTGTGTGGGTGTGTGTGTGTGTGTGTAAAACTTTTTAATTATAAATTTAAACACAAATTATCCCAGACTAATTTCATCGTAAGTAAACAAGCGATTAAGCTATCTCTGTTTAAACTTACACTAACCCTGACTGAAACTTAACTCTAACTGTCTCTAACCCTGACTAATTTATTCGTTACAAAACTAACCTGGACTTACGTAATCCTAACTATCTGGGAACACTGACTCAAGTTATCCCTGACTGAGCTAGTACTAATCCAAACTAAATACATTTTTATCTCTAACTAACTTAACAAACTGTATCTAACCCTGACTAATCTATTCCTTGCAAAACTGACCTGGACTAAATTTAATCCTAATGTATATATTTTTTAGTACAAACTTTGTTATAGATGTTTATTTTCTGACTTCTACATTATTGATTCAGTACAAAAACATTTTAGATTCCAAACATTAGTTTTCCAGCACAGAATGAAATGTTACAGAAAAATGTTTGTATGTCAGTAAAGAAAGCAGCAGATTCCATAAGAGACACTTTTCAGATAAAAACATAATGAAGGCTGCTGGGTTTCGCTGCAGAAATAAGAAGCGAGTCGACAATCAAAGTCTCCAGAAGAACTGTGGCTGCTTCTGCAAGATGCTCAGTAACACTTCCAGCTCATTTCCTTATAAAACTGCACACACTGCACCTCAGATACTGCTTTATTTATTTAAAGTGAAGGATCGTCACATTAAATACTGACTTTGTTTCATTTATTACTGTTTACTGCTCTTTATAGGATTTTTTTAAATGTAGAAAAATTTAATTTCATTAATTTTTGAAGGCGTCTTTGCTCTTTGCATGTGCCTAAGACTTTTTACACAGTACTGTATGTTAAGGTGTCTCTATCTAATTTAATTCTGACTAATCTAGGCCAGACTAATTTATTACTAACAGTAAATTAACTGATTGATTAACATTTTGGAATCAGGGCCACTGTTCCTGTCTCTGAACAAGCCGCCGTGTTTCCTCCCTCTCTGTAGGTGTTCTTCCATTTTGTCCCAGGGCGGCTCGGCTCGTCCGTTTGGACCTCGAGATCGTGATGAAATGGTGAAGAAGGTGATCGAGCCGATGGCGTGTGATGGCCTCCGTACGATCTGTGTAGCGTATCGCGACCTTCCTAATGATCCACTGCCGGAGTGGGACAACGAGGCCGAGATCATCAACAACCTCATCTGCATCGCTGTGGTGGGAATCGAGGATCCAGTTCGGCCAGAGGTGAACAAATTAAAGAATTAAATTAAAGAATAGCAGGTAGGATTGTTCGGGAAAAGCCGCCTGGTTGTATTTTCATGCTGTAATTTCTCTAGATGTTTTATTTAGTAAGCCTATCACAGGTGTCTTGCATGAACGCATGCTCTAATCTAATCAAAATCATGTGACATTCAATTTATAAACTATAGGTTAAATGTCCCACCTGATTCTGATTGGCCAGTTTGCTACAAGTCTTATCTCTCACTGTCCAATCAGGTTCCAGATGCTATCAGGAAGTGCCAGAGGGCGGGGATCACGGTGAGAATGGTTACAGGAGATAACATCAACACAGCGCGTGCCATCGCTGCTAAATGCGGCATCATTAATATCGGAGACGACTTCCTGTGCATGGAGGGGAAAGACTTTAACCGGCGAATCAGGAATGAGAAAGGAGAGGTATGGTCAGCTCTTAGCCAATCAGATATTTCTCTGTTATGTTTTTGAGCAAAGCTCAACTGTAAGCTCAGATATCAGAATTTTCACTGAACTGCTTAGCATCACATTAATGAGAAAAGAAGTCGTGGAGTAGAAGACGTAGGTGCAAACACTGGACTCAAAGTCCCAGAATGCAATGCAGCTATATGACGCTGAGTTAAAGCAGAGACTCGGCTCGGCTAGTGAGCGATGTATGAATGTGATGTATAGAATGATGCCATTGGTTGTGGCATTAGCGTGAAAGTTGAAGCGTTGGAAGCTGATTTGTTCGAGCAGCGGACACAGATGAGGATTTAAACGAGCTTCACAGGCTAAAAGACTAAAGCGCCGCTGCATCACACTCTTTAGATAGAGATGAAGCGAGGGCTAGATCCCTAGTCGAAAGGCATTGTGGGAAATCTTGGATGCTGTTGAAGATCACGTTAATTATAAAAATTAATATGCAGATAGTTTTTACTTTAATGAAATAATTGGTGTAGTTTACATTGCCCCAGCAAGGCAGTTTATTTCCTGTACCTCATTCACATGCCTGTAATTATTTAAAATAAGCCCATTTGAATGACATAATTATGAACTTTATAAACTACTTTATAAAATGCGAATTATCTTTTCTTTCCAGGTCGAGCAGGAGCGCATCGACAAGATCTGGCCCAAACTCAGGGTACTGGCTCGCTCATCTCCCACAGACAAACATACACTCGTCAAAGGTATTCTCACACACACCCACACACACACACACACACACACGCTACAGTCTTTATCTTCACAACCTTCATCTTCTAAATCCATTTTTCATAGCTCTTTTATAAATAGAAATTGTCACAAAGCATCTTTACAGAAATCAGTATTTAAATCTTGGTCCTAGATTCCTATTTTTTCCCCTAATTTTCTCCAGAACTGTAGGCACAAAGCGATACTCGAAGCTGGTCAGAGATGTCTAGAAATATCCAGTCGAGTGTGAAATAAACACTAATCTAACACAGGACGGGAGCTTTAGTGTTTTAGTGCTTTAATAAAGTTGTGTGTAAATGTTTTCGTGGCCAAAGTGGATTAAAAATTCCCTCCAGATTGACAAAAGTTTTTCTGCTTTTCTTAGTACTTACTTGTGTATGTTGATAAACACCAATCAGCTGTAAATCACCAAGCGCATAAACAACTCATTTACATTTAAACCACACCCACAAAACACCACAGAAAGCAATGCTCATCGAGAGCTGGAAACGAAACAGATTGCGAATAAACGGTGAAAGAGCGCCTCCTAAAGAGCGTGGCTAAATCTTCCAGTAAAGCAGCTCAGCCACTGCAGCGCGTCAGCTACCATAAACACACACTGACGCTTTATCCTTTTATAGGGTGCCATTACTTTTGTCCTATTTGAATTTATATGACTTAATTTATGGACTCTATTGGAATTGCTTTCTTTCAAGACTGAGTTTCACTAAGTGTTCATTAAATTGGTGTGTAACTGAAATAAATAAGTGATTTAGACGTGACAGAGGAATCCGTATATAAAATCGCAGTATAAAATTCATCGACTATTACAACGATTTGAAGCCGATCAATCGAGGTTCACATTAGTGAGTCTCCTTATATGGACATTTGTACAAACTCAGGAGCAAAGTGTAAACACTGCATCACTTTTAGCTCTCTGAGGAGTGCACTCTGGCTTTCTGTGCTGACATTTGTGGCCAAACTGCTACGATAGTTGGTGTGTGTGTGTGTGTGTGTGTAGGTATCATAGACAGCACTATAGGAGAACAGAGGCAGGTTGTGGCGGTGACCGGTGATGGTACGAATGACGGTCCTGCGCTGAAGAAAGCCGATGTTGGCTTTGCCATGGTGAGAATAAAAATCCTTAATTTTTGATTTATTATAATAATGAAATATACAGAAACGTCCTATAGTCTGTGTCCACGTTCGTTTTTATTTCACGCTATATTATTGTATATGTATATGTAGTGGCTTGTGTGTGTGTGTGTGTGTGCGTGTGTGTGTGTGTGTGTGTGTGTGTGTGCAGGGTATCGCGGGGACAGACGTGGCGAAGGAGGCGTCTGACATCATTCTAACAGATGATAACTTCAGCAGCATCGTGAAGGCGGTGATGTGGGGACGAAACGTTTACGACAGCATCTCCAAATTCCTGCAGTTTCAGCTGACGGTCAACGTGGTGGCCGTTATAGTGGCTTTCACTGGAGCCTGTATTACGCAGGTACACACACACACACACACACACACACGAGTCACACAGTCACTAGTTTAACAACAGGCTGTCTGATGACCCATCCTGGACCTGACCACCTCAGACTGATGATTGAAGATAATCTTTGGAAGTTCCCAAAGATAATACCTGTTACTATAGCAACAGCGACAGATGTTTTTTTGAGAAAAGGTAAACAAAATCGGAAATTAACCAATAACATTTTTCCAATCACTGAAGTGTTTTATTCCTCTTATACCACAGCAAATTGCCAATGATTACAACTTTTTTTTATTTATTAAATAACATGTTTTTACTTTTTATCCATTTACAGTTATATTTAATGTTGTGTTACATCTGCAAAGCAAGATCGTTCCTGTTCTCACTTACGTTATAGCAGCTATAAACAGTCGTTCCCTCACCAGCCTCTTTTCTTTTTACTCTCATTTGAAGTTAATAAGACAAAAAAAATCGCAGCTTGTCATGTTACCGAGAAACCGCAAAGAAGTGTAAACTCCTCTGTCCTGAAGACGTCAGAAACTTTAAAGTTACAGCTTTACCTCTGACACTGGAGACTCCTTCCATCAATGTTACATAAATGTTTCCTTACAGAAAACTATATCGTCATATCAGTTATTTGATTTCACACGTTTTATGTGAAGTGTCTGACGTACACATCTCTGTGAATGAGCTGTTGCTATAGAAACGATAACGTATTAGAATGAGCACATTAATATAAACCTGAGATTTGCAGCTGCGCTACAGTCAGAAGTGGTGTAATAGTTGAATAAGATCATTAACACAAGTGAGAAAAACAGCACAAAAAAATAAGCAACAAACTGAATGAATGAAGGAATGAACGAATGAATGAAGTCCAGATTGCACTTGTTCTTTATTGCTTTTGATTTGGATGTAGGTTTTTTTGTCAGCGTCTATAACAAATCGAACATGACATCTGAATCTGACCCAAGCTCAGCTTTTAGAGAAATGATGTCTGGACCAAATACAACATTCCTGTCGAGTTCTGTCTGGGTGAATTTGATCATTGATTTGTATTTAATATAATATATAGGAAATGTGTGTGTGTGTGTGTGTGTGTGTGTGTGTGTGTGTGTGTGTGTGCGCAGGACTCTCCTCTGAAGGCCGTGCAGATGTTGTGGGTGAACCTGATCATGGACACCTTTGCATCTTTAGCTCTTGCCACCGAGCCTCCCACTGAGTCTCTCTTGTTACGAAAACCTTATGGTCGAAACAAGCCGCTCATCTCCAGGACCATGATGAAGAATATCCTCGGGCATGCAGTGTATCAGCTCGTCATCATCTTCACACTTCTGTTTGTCGGTGTGTGTATGTGTGTGTGTTTGTGCGAGTTAAGAAGAAATTCTGAATTCATATCTGCTGTAATAAATCATCTTTCCTTCTCCTGCTCAGGTGAGAAGATATTCGATATCGATAATGGCCGTGATGCTCCTCTCCATGCTCCTCCCTCTGAGCATTACACCATCATCTTTAACACTTTCGTCCTCATGCAGCTGTTTAACGAGATCAATGCACGGAAAATCCATGGCGAGAGGAACGTCTTCGATGGCATCTTTGCTAATCTCATCTTCTGCTCCATCGTACTTGGCACCTTTGCTATACAGGTCAAAGTTCATTAACATTTCATTGCCCATCTCTTTAGATTTTGTAGGAATACAGCTGTAAACATGACTTTATCTCTGTAATAGAAACATGATTGTTTAGTAATGATGATTGTTCTTTAAAGGAAACATCTCATGTTTAATGAGTGTGTGTGTGTGTGTGTGTGTGTGGTTTAGATTGTGATTGTGCAGTTTGGAGGGAAGCCATTTAGCTGTTCGCCGCTGAATGTGGAGCAGTGGCTCTGGTGTCTGTTTGTAGGAGTGGGAGAACTGATCTGGGGTCAGGTAATACTGTTTATTACTGCATTTTTAAACACAAATCTCCCTAATTGCATAACTTTAGGTAAAACAAAACATTGTTGTTGTTCATTGTTGTTTACTGCTGTTTTGACTGTAATATCAGGTGTGTTTATGGACAAGGTGGATTTGGAAATTCTAACTGAGATGACCATTCTAATGCACTATTCTATTACTAGGACAAAAGCTTGGGTAAGCTTTAGGTCAGGAGTTGTGGCAGAACCTGGGACAAATGTAAAGATAGATACTAGGACAGAAGCTGGGACAAAAGCTGGGACTGGAGCTGGGGTTTATTTTGTGACAGGTACTGGGACAAAAGCTAGGACAGAAATGGGACAGCAGCTGGGGCAGAAACTGGAACAAAAGCTAGGAAAGGAGTTAGGTCAAAAACTTGGGAAGAACCTCAGGCATGAGCTGAAATAAAAGCTGGATCAGAAGTTGGGAAAGGAACTGAGACAAGATCTGGAGCAGCTACTAGGAGAGGAGCTGGGCAGGAGATAGGGTGGGATCTGGGCAGCATCTGAGACAGAAACTTGGACAAATACTAAGACAGACGTTGGGGCAGGAGCAAGGAAATGAGCTGGGACAGGAGCAGGGACAGGAGCAGGGACAAGGGCTAAGACAGAAGCTGGAACAGAAGCTTGGACTAGAGCTGGGATATGATTTGTGACAGCTGCTGGGACAAAAGCTAGGACAGGTGTTAGGATAAACACTGGGGCAGAACCTGGGGCAAGAGCTGAAATGAAAGCTGGAGCAGAAGCTGGGGGATAACCTGTGGCAGGAGCTGAAATAGAAGATGGGGCAGGAGTTGGGACAGAACCTGAGGTAGGATCAGAGACAGGAGCCTGGGGCAGGAGCTGGGATAGGATCTGGGCAGGAGCTGGTACAGAAACTAGGGCAGGACCTGCAATAGGAGCTGTAATAAGAGGTGGGAACGCAGCATGGGCAACAGCTTAGACATAAGCTGGGGCAGGATTAACAGAAATTGGGGCAGAAGTTGGGGCAGGAGGTGGAAACACCAGAAAGAAGTCTGAGATCAAAACAGGTTCATTTTAAAACTGTATTATTCGCCTGTGTTTACAGGTGATTGCATCTGTGCCAACGAATCAGCTGAAGTTTCTGAAGGAGGCGGGGCTTGGCCCAGCGGCTGATGAGATCAGTGATGAAGATCTGGCAGAGGATGAGGAAGAGATTGATCATGCAGAGCGAGAGCTGAGACGAGGACAGATACTCTGGTTCAGAGGACTAAACCGCATTCAGACGCAGGTAACAAGTTTGTGTCTCTGTCTGTCTTCATCCCTCACTGTCAGACGTTAACGTGTGATTAATGTGGTAGAATTGTTACTTCCATCCTATCTGTATCTCACTGTGTGTGTGTGTGTGTGTGTGTGTGTGTGTGTCTTTCCTGCAGATGGAAGTAGTCAGCACGTTTAAGCGCAGTGGCTCATTTCAGGGTGCCGTCCGTCGCCGCTCCTCCATCCTCAGCCAGCTGCATGACGTAACCAACACACACACACACGTAGGTCTGTCAGCGGGGAGTGAACTCCAGCCCTCCGCTAACGGCCAGGACACACACTCCAACACACACACACACACGTGAACAATGACTTCCACACATGCGCACACACACACACTCTAGAGAACTGACTCGAACACCTGAACACTGCTGCCAATAAGTGTGTGTGTGAGAGAAGTTACCATTTCAGTCTTACTGTTTGTCTGTCACACTGTCTGTATTCATGTGTGTGCATCCTCTCAGGTTCGAGCTTTCTTTCTTTCTTTCTTTCTCTCTCTCTCTCACATACTCACTCTGCCTCTTTCTCTGTCTTTTTTGTCTCTGTCTTCTTTCATTGTCCATTCTGTTTTTCTTTCATTTACTGTGTTGTAAAAGAGATTAAGATTTAATTTAATTAAGATGATTTAAGTTTAATTTTTTAAATGTTTTAATTGTTGCAACAGGGGAGAGAAGAAAGAGACGGCTGTAAACAGACGAGTGTAAACCCATAACCTGCTTTTTTTTGGTTTATTCTGCAGGAATAAACACATCGTTATTTGCTACTGCATGCTCATTCCCTACTTCTTGTTGGTTTTCTTGTCCTCGATTTCTTTTACGATTAATTTCTTAAGAAGTTGCAGTTTAACTTAAAAGTGAGTTTTATATATTGCGTGAAATTGATTCTTTTTTTTTTTTTTTTTTACTCTCTTTAGGTGCCTTATTGTCATCAGCCTTTTTTTGTTTCTTTCTCTATCATGAATGTAAAAGTTTTTTTTTTAAACACTCTCGTCACTTCAGTCTTTAATCCGTTATGGGCCTTACACTCCGAATATTTACATCGTCAGCGCCAAGAAATTTATTTTAATGTAAAAATTGCATGTATTGTACAAATTTGCAGAACTTTAATATTTGTAAATTAAAAAGGCTCTATGGAAAATCCAATTACCGTCAAATTGAACGTCTCTGTGGTGTGTTTCTGTTGTAAACTCTCTCCTCAGGCCTGATTCTTCAAGTCATTGCTCAATTCTTTTGGTTTAGACAAGCATGAACATGAATGTTAAACCAATAAACTCAACGTTCATCCATCTGCTTAAAAAAGTGCAGTCTGATCTGTATGGCAGGGTTTGAGTTGTGAATAATATGCAGGAATTTATCTGATTGATTTTGTGTACTTGTGTGTGTTTCGTGTGTGTGTGTGTGTATGTGTGTGTTTGGATTTGAATACATTTGTTTCAGATGTAAGTGTGAACTGATTTTGTGTGCATGTTGTCTGTGTATTGTACATCTGGCAAAATCGGAGATTTTTTTCCCAATAGTTTATTTATTTCCGCGTCTCAGTGCCTTACACACACTGAGCCAAAGCCAGCAGAAGCGATTACACTGATTGCTTAAATACTTTGCTTAATTTCTTTATTTACCTAAAACATTTTTGAATTATGTAAGTGATTGTCTTTTTTTTTTGCTTGAGTGAAATGTATTAAATATGACACATTTTCAGTCTGGTGTGAGAGATGCTCGAGGTGACACTTTGAATTTTTTTTTTATCTCCTGTCCTGATTGGTCGATCCATAGATCCGAGTGGTGAGAACTTTCCACAGCTCTCTGTACGACGGAATGGAAAAATCGGACCTTCCTGACCCCGGCCATGAATTCCAGGCCCCTCCTGAGTTCATCATCTCCGATGCTGGATGCAGGATTCCGCTGATCGACGAGACAGACGTAGACGACCAATCAGAACGCTCCGATTACAACCACGTGACCCATCATCAGCGTAAGAGTCCTTCACGTTACCCTCACCGTCAACAAAGTCTCCCTATTAAGCTCAACTGCAACAACAACACATCCGAGAGAAGAGTGTGTGTGTGACTGGAGGTCAAAGGTCATTCATCGGACCTGGCCCGCAGGTGACGAGTCACACGAAGGAGATTTTATAGAATGAGATTTTATATAAAGTATTAAAATGAATTCTGATCATTTTCAAACCTGTAAACTATTTTCTTTGCTTAGCAATGTTACAAGTTACACACTGAACATGTCGACTTTTTGCTCTACCTGATTTTAAAGCCAATAAACTTCACTAACTTATAATATATATTTATCTATATATATATAAATAATATTCGTAATTAATTACAACTTTTAATTGATAATGTTACTGTTCTGATCATATTATGGTTAATTCCAGTACGATTATATGTAAATTAGATGCTTAATGCATTAGCTTTATATACTTGTGTGTGTGTGTGTATGCGTGTGTGTGTGTATTACTTGTTAGTATTGCTGTCTTTGTTTATTCGTCCTTACAGTCCTGTGTTTCTGATTTTTGAGTGTGTTGCGTGTTTGTCATGTTACTAAAACAATAAAGAAGTTGTATATTAGCCATATAATTAAAGCAAACTAAATTAAATACGCTGCACATGAGGGTTATTCGAGGCCTCCATCTGAATAGGATGGATCTTAAAGGAGGTTTCTTTTCTTTTTTTTGTGTGTTTTTTTTTAGACAGAGAGAATTAGAGGAATGTTGGAGATATATCACATTCTGAGAAAAACACTCACATGGATTTGTATGTGTTTGCTATGTGGTTTTATAGGAAGTCTATTTTTTATTATTATTTGTGTTTCATGAAGCACACACTCTGTCTCACCGTTATTGCTGTGTTCATTGTGTGTTCAAGCATAATTCAAATATATTTTACAGAATGAAATATGTGTGGAGTATTCATTTCCATCAACAAAGAGGCATCCCAGTCCAGTCAACTTTTTCAGTACAGGAGTGGACGAGTCCTAATTAATGCATTAATACAGGCAAAGGGGAATGAATTCCCAGGAATTCCCAGGAAAAGGACAGCTGAGTCCTTCCTGATGTAAATTTTCTGATGAGAGCGTGTAAGCACTCAAACTGCACATTTTCTATCCAGTTGAGGAGGAAACACAGCAGATTTGTTGGCCTGTAATAATAGCAGCAGAAATTCTGGGGTGAAATATAACAAGTGCATCACAGCACATAGAAATTTAAATTGTATTAAAGAATTGCTGCTTAAAACATCTCACCGTAGTCACAGGGTGCAAAGTAACCCATACGTAGCCTACTTAATGTAAAGCTAAAGTGATTCTTTTTTTTAAAAAAAAGATCATAGCTATTAAAAAACTATAAATAAACATCAGTCCCATAGGTAATGATAGTTCACTACTGCACTGAACATCACCATAGTAACAAACCTCTTTTAATTCATATACAAGAACATGAGATAACATTGTGCTAGCTAGCTACTAGCAATAACTAGCATAGCATAGAGTAAAGCTAAAGTTACTGACTTAAAAACTTTAAACTTTGTGTTGTGTAAGGAATAAAACATGATGTTGTGGTGTGATGCAGTCCAACACAAAGTGTTATCTTATAACAGCATGTCCTGAAGTGTTTTATTCCTCTTATACAACAGCACTTTGCCAATGATTACATGTATTAATTAATTAAAGAAGAGCACATGTTACTATTTGTCCATTTATAGTTACATTTAATGTTTGTGGAACATCTGTGAAACAAATTAGTTTCTGTTGTCACTTATGTTATTGCAGCTATAAACACCTGTTCCCTCACCAGCCTCTCTTTTTTTCTCTCTCTTAAAGTTAATAATAATAATAATAATAATAATAATAATAATAATAATAACAAACGCAGCTTGTCATGTTACCGAGAAACCCCAAAGAAGCGTAAACTCCTCTTAAAGTTACAGCTTTTCCTCTGACTGTAACTAAGCGCTGACACTGGAGACTCCTTCCATTAATGTTACGTAAATGAACTTTTATTCTCCTTACAGAAAACACATCATCTGTTTACGTAAAGCGTACATGTCCCTGTGAATGAGCTGTTACTATACAAACCATAATATATTAGAACCAGCACATTGATATTTGCAGCTTCACTACCATCAGAGCTGCTGTTATAGAAAATTAATCAACACTTTCTGACCAATCACAATCCAGAATTCAAACGACGGCTTAAAATAAAGCAGTAAATTGTATTGTGTAACGTTGTACTCTAGCTAGAAAGTCAATCTGGATATTTTAGTTTTGTGCTGTGCAAGTTTCATGCAGTATGACATTTATAAAAAAAATTTTTTTATAAATAGGGACACAACTTTTTTTTTTCAAACATTTTAAATGTAAAGTGCAGAGCTGCTCCAGTGGACTTTCTCCATTCCAGCTGATCACTCCAGGCCAGTTGATCACTCCAGCCCAGCTGATCACTCCAGCCCAGCTGATCACTCCAGCCCAGGTGATGACTCCAGCCCAGTTGTTCACTCCAGCCCAGGTGATGACTCCAGCCCAGGTGATCACTCCAGCCCAGCTGATCACTCCAGGCCAGCTGATCACTCCAGGCCAGTTGATCACTCCAGCCCAGCTGATCACTCCAGCCCAGCTGATCACTCCAGGCCAGGTGATGACTCCAGCCCAGGTGATCACTCCATCCCAGCTGATCACTCCAGCCCAGCTGTTCACTCCAGCCCAGCTGATCACTCCATCCCAGCTGATCACTCCAGCCCAGGTGATGACTCCAGCCCAGGTGATGACTCCAGCCCAGCTGATCACTCCAGCCCAGGTGATGACTCCAGCCCAGGTGATGACTCCAGCCCAGCTGATCACTCCAGGCCAGTTGATCACTCCAGCCCAGGTGATGACTCCAGCCCAGGTGATGACTCCAGCCCAGGTGATCACTCCAGCCCAGGTGATCACTCCAGCCCAGCTGATCACTCCAGGCCAGCTGTTCACTCCAGCCCAGGTGATCACTCCAGCCCAGGCGGTGGCGCTAATGAGTCCAGTGGCAGGTTCACCAAGTGCAGGAACACAGTAGAGAAGAAGCAGCAGCTGATCTGCACTGCTGCTTGATCCTGGTCTGCGTTCTGGTTCTCACTTTGCAGAATTACGCTCTTCTGACCTCTGATAATGAAAGCAGGAGGAACCAGGAGGCGCTCTTTAAGGAGCTCTGCATGCTCCCCTGGACCTTCTCACCCACAGGTCAGATCATATTTATAATGCTAAGGGATGTAGGTGTGTGGTCTATTATTATTATTATTATTATTATTATTATTATTATTTAGGAGTAGTATTGTTGTTATTCACGTCACACCTCCAGTGATGATTAGATTCCGAATGCAGAAATGATTATTAGTGTAGCGAATATTATATTGTTATAATTTACCAGATTAGGTGCTTCCACAGTTTAGTGAATTAATTCTTGCAGTGATGAACCTCATGGAGGCTCTTTTTGTCCACCATGCACAGAATATACAGTACTGTGCAAAAGTCTTGGCACCCTATTTTTTTAGTGTAAACTTTGTTATAGATGTTTATTTTCTGACTTCTACATTATTGATTCAGTACAAAAACATTTTAGATTCCAAACATTAGTTTTCCAGCACAAAATGAAACGTTACAGAAAAATGTTTGTATGTCAGTAAAGAAAGCAGCAGATTCCATAAGAGACACTTTTCAGATAAAAACAGAATGAAGGCTGCTGGGTTTCGCTGCAGAAATAAGAAGCGAGTCGACAGTCAAAGTCTCCAGAAGAACTGTGGCTGCTTCTGCAAGATGCTCAGTAACACTTCCAGCTCATTTCCTTATAAAACTGCACACACTGCACCTCAGATACTGCTTTATTTATTTAAAGCGAAGGATCGTCACACCAAATATTGACTTTGTTTCATTTATTACTGTTTACTGCTCTTTATAGGATTTTTTTAAATGTAGAAACATTTAGTTTCATTATTTTTGAAGGCGTCTTTGCTCTACAGCATTTCTTTGCATGTGCCTAAGACTTTTGCACAGAACTGTATACAGGAGTTATATATGTGTAAGATACATAACAGATAATATGTTCTAAAAGGATACCAATATGAGGTGCATTATTATTCTAAAGGGTTAAGAAAGCTTGTCAGAAGGATTCACAGGGCTTCTGGTGTGTATCAGGACTGGGATCCCGTAGTGTGTGAGGGTTTTACTGTCATGCAGGTGTGAGCGAGTCAGATATGAAGCTCGCAGGACCAACAAGGTCGAAAGACCACATTCGTTAACATCAACACTGAAAATAATAATTGCGGGGAAGTACAAATAAAAATAATAACTGTGTGAGCAGGATTAAGGAAACAATCCAATAAACATCACCGTCAACAACAACAACACAACATTATTAGCCATTATGATGATACAAGCGCTTCACAGTGTGTGGAAGTTTTTGGAAAACTGTACCAGACAGAATCATGGTTTATCTGGAAGAAGCCCAAGACCCGGATTATTTTTTTTCAGAGGTGGAATCTATCAAAAGGAACCAGACTAAAGAAAACAACTGGTTTGTTCTAACCGATTCCACTTCTTGTTAGATGTTTATTGTCATTTTGAAAGCCAGTATTTATAAGAACTTTATGAATAAATTGGAGTTTCTAAACATAAAACCAGATTATATGAAGAGTGTTGATGTTCTGTTGTTTAATATGTATTTTATCTGTTATCTGTGTAAGGTTGTGAAGACAGAAGAGTCTGCAGATGGAACGAGAGCAAGCTCTGTGGGACACGTCAACTCTGCGGACAGAGAGAATGGAGGATTCCTGAAGAAACCTATAAAAAAGGAGGAACCTGAAGATGAAGACTACCTTTGTAAGTCACATAACTCTGTTATATTTCTGCCTTTTTTCAGGATTAACAGGAATCTGAGGCTACAGTGGACACAGGCTCATGGAAAGCGGAAAGCTGAGGATTGGAAAAAGATCAGGCGATGTCCAGTAGCCTGAGATTCCTGTTCTTGCCTGACTGTAGTGGAACCTGATGTGGTCTTCTGGTGTGTTACCATGGTTTGGTGTGTTGTGTGTGTTCTGAGATGCTTTTCTGTTCATCACATTTGTACAGAGTGGTTATTTGAGTTACTGTAAACTCACACCAGTCTGTCCATTCTCCTCTGACCGCTCTTATCAGCAAGGCATTTCTGCCCACAGAACCTCCACTCATGAGATGTTTTTTGTTTTTCACACCACTCTGTGTAAACTCTAGAGAGTGTTGTGTCTCTGAAAATCCCAGGAGATCAGCAGTTTCTGAAATTCTCAAACCAGCCCATCTGGCACCAACAACCATGCCTCGGTTAAAGTCACGGAGATCTCACATTCGGATGTTTGATGTGAACATTACCTGAAGCTCTTGACCTGTATCTGCATGAATTTATGCGTTGTGCTGCTGCCACCTGATTGGCTGATTGGATAATTGCATGAATAAGCAGTTGTACATGTGGTTGTATTAAGGCGTAGTGCGTGGTGTTATTCTGTAGTGCTGAGAATGTGATAAAATCCTCATGTCATTTCAATGGTTAAGGCAGGTTTTGTTAGTGCTCATGAAAATATGTCTGTTGTGCACTAACTAGGCTTAGAACGAATGTCGATAGTGTCGGGAATTACTGATAAATTCCGGCTATTGCTATGGTTATCAAGTTAGATGTGTATAACAACAAAAATAAATTGTGTTGTGTTTCATAATATATATTTCCTTTTCACCTCTTTTGTATCCTACATGAACTGTAATAACCTGCTATCCGACTTCAGAGCAGAGCAACAAAACAACAACAACTCTTAATTACCTTACTGTATTTTTTTGACTGTATGTCTGTCAAACCCCGCCCACTCCTACAGAAATTTTGACCAATCCCCCCTGCTTCCATGGCTATTTCTCTTTGTACACCAACGGTGATATTTTCTATGAGCTTAGTGATTTAAACCGCAGTAACCCAGCCCAGGTTAAAGCAGTTACTGGGTATAGATGGATGGATACATGAATGTTTGGTTGTTCCTGGTGTACAGAAACCCGAGGTACCTGACTAGCGTCCACTGTAGTTTTGTGACCTTTAGTGGCATTATAATGAATGATTGGAGATTTGCGAGCTTCATATCTGACTGCCTGAATAAAAACTGCATGCTGTAGTTGTACAGGTGGAATTGGGTTTGTTCTGGTTTAGTTGGAACAAAATCTTGGTATTTTATGGTACACCTACTCCTTCCTTATCAAAGATCTCGATCCAGGAGTCATTGTACTGTCTTGTGCTGTCTGCATATTTGCACTTGTGCACTTTATGTATAAATTTATGTCCCTTGTAGTTCTGTGTTTGTCTTATGTAGCACCTTGGTCCTAGGTTGTTTCGTTTCACTCTGTACTAACTGGCTGTATGTGGTTGAAATGACAATAAACTCCACTTGACTTGACTTGATTAGATTACCATCACATTACACTCATAAACAATTCTTCACTGAAATCACAACCTTTTTTTTTAATGTAAAAAAACTCCACATAAAACACCTAAAACTGTCATCTAGTACTGCGGGTGGACAGAATAATAATCACGATATGAAACAGGACCTTGACTTTGATGTGACGGAGTCAAAATTACAAACACAGCTCCAAACTGTGCCAACTAACGGCATGCATCAGCTAAAACAGCGGGCTGATGATTAACACACTGACGTGAGATTTCAAACCAGCATGAGGCAACTAACAGAGTTCCAAAGAGGAATCTTGGAAAGGGTTTTCAGGGTTTTGTTTCTTGTCTTTGTTGTATCTTCTGTCTCTCCTTCCAGACTGTGAGTACTGCAGATCCTTCTTCACCAATGAGTGTAACGTTCATGGTCCAGCTGTGTTTGTCTCTGATACTCCTGTTCCCATGGGAGTCACTGACCGAGCCGTACAAACCCTTCCACCCGGTCTGGAGGTTCAGACGTCCCGTATTCCTGACGCGGGCCTGGGAGTGTTCAATAACGGCGAGATTATTCCTGTTGGTGTGCACTTCGGACCCTATGAGGGAGATCTGGTAGACAAAGAGGAAGCCATGAGCAGTGGCTACTCGTGGGTGGTGAGTTTGTTTCTCATTCAGTTAAAATGTAAATTTATAGCACATTGTCACAAAGCAGCTTTACAAAAATCTGCAGAAGAAGCTTTACAAATATGAAGCAGGAGTAAAGCAAGAGGATCAGTCGGACAGGTCCGGAGGTCGAGAGTAAGCTATGTGTCAGGATTGGGCAGCAGGGGTGCACATATAACTCGACTGCCCGAGAGATTAGGTATGAAGTTAACACAGGAAAAAGGCCACTCTGGGACATCATCACTCTGGGACATCATCGTGCTTTGTAGTCTCCATCGAAAGCATGTAGATCAAATAGATCAGCATCTAAGAATACTATCAAGCTAAAACCTGAGCTACACATGCTATTCCTGAGAGACCAGTGATCCTGACCCCTTGCACTATTTGTCCATGTAGTACACAGTTATAGAAGGGAATGATTTATAATCGCACTATCGGGTGTCACCCAGATGAGGATGGTTCCCTTTTGAGTCTGGTTCCTCTCAAGGTTTCTTCCTCATATCGTCTCAGGGAGTTTTTCCTCACCACCATTGCCTCTGGCTCGCTCATTAGGGATAAACTTATAAATTTAAAATTTATATCCTGAATTTAAATATTTCTGTAAATCTTCTTTGTGACAGTGTCCATTGTTAAAAGCGCTATACAAATAAAATTGAATTGAATTGAAAATGCTGCTAAAGAGGCGTTAGTACAGGAAGAAAAACACGTAAGTAAAGAGTCCTGCCACTCCACCATTAAACGGCATCAAAACACTCCAGTTTAGCCCAACTCTCCGGGTCTGGTTTAGCAGCGCATCCCAATGAGATTTGCTTGGCCACCATGAGTGTGCCTTCCTGAAGCTGACACATGACAGATTTAATAGGTTTAATAGTTGTAGAAATGATGCTACGTGTCCACTTGTGTATATTGTTTATATCAGGGTTACATGGATTTGGTTATGGTGAAAAGTTAAAAGTATTTCCCTTTATGAAGTCTTCACGCTAATCCAGCAGAGCTCTCCACTGAAGACGAGGATGTGGCATGGCGAACTCGCAAGTGGACACTCACTGTTTAATTCGATTTTTAATCAGACAAAGGAGTTTAAACTATAGGCAGACTGTAGATGAGAAAATTCTGTTCAAACCAGACAACAAGTTGTGAATAGACAGTGAACTATTACCACAAAACTCTCTCAGCCATGTGCGACCGATCGGTGAATGCCACGCCCTTTAACCTGTCGCTTCCATGACAGCCATCTCCATGTCCCTGACTGTGATGTAGAAAATGTAGAATAGTGATTAAACCACTGAGATTGCTGTGAATCTTTTCCGTTTCAGACATTTCTTACTTTAAGTAATAGTAAAACCACAATTCCAAAATACACAGCCTTCCAAATATACACGTTATCTCTGAAAGGAGTATTCTTGTAGGTGTCTGGTACACTTTAGAAGAGATGTGTTCTGCTGTACACGTTTAAATGGCTGTGATTTATCCCTGCACCACATTCTTACACTGTTATACAGTATAATTTCTATACTATTTGTCTTGTTTTCCCAACCCCAGTGGCTGTACTAGTAGTGCATGCAGTGAGATGGATTCTAACTCACGACTGCTTTTTTATTATAGCAGTTATTATTTATTACAGTGACAGTTCTTCCAACCCTGTACAAAATTCCAGACAGCACGGGCTAAACACGAAGCATAGCCTTAAATACTGCTGTCTGGAGCACTTATTTCTGTATTAATGGATTCAGTGTAAATTTATATCACATTTTTTACAGATATACAAGAGCAAGCAGTGTGAGGAATACATAGATGCCAAGAGAGAGTTGCATGCTAATTGGATGAGGTGAGGAATACGGTGCTGAAATCTCCTGCCTGTTGTCTTGATTTTTTACACTTCCCGTTTCTCTCTGTCTTCCTACACCTACTTGTTGTTCGCTTACCTTTTCACTCTGTTCCTAACTTTAATCCCTCATTTTGTCCAGGTATGTGAATTGTGCTCGTAATAACGATGAGCAGAATCTGGTGGCTTTCCAGTATCAAGGGGGGATTCTGTACCGTTCCTGTCGTCCCATTAAACCAGGACAGGAGCTCTTATTGTCATATGAAGAGAAGTATGCCAAAGATCTCGGCATCACCTTCGACTACATCTATAACAGAAAGTGCTCAGTGAATGGTAATGCACAAACACTGTGAATTTAAATATTTTTTTGATACTGTCAAGCCAGTGTTTTTTGTTCTTGAACACTTAATTTAACTTATCAGCTGATTAAAAGCAGAATGTTTTAATGAGGCTTTTAATGAACCAGCGGCTGAGCCATGGGAATGGGAATGGGATGGCTACAGGGGTGAAGCTTTTTTAAGGCACCAAATGTGCAACAGCCGGCACTAGCACCAATGAATTACAGTTCAATATCTATCATTCCTACTGACTGAAAGACACCGAATGCTTCTTTAACAGTGTCAGCAGGCCGCTCAGGATCTTACAATGAAGTCACCCAGTATAACTTTTCATGTGGCCAGTTTTAAAGAAACCCCTTCGCCTCCGAACACAGATATTTTTTGAGGTTTGCCTTCCAAAGACAGGCCCACTCGTCGCCCTCTGGATACTGGTGAACTCAGAAAGCTCTCCCTAACACTGAAACAGTTCACACAATTCATCAGCATGAAACTAGATGTATTAGATTCGATTTATTTATCTCTACTGGCTCCTGTTGGGGAAAATGCGATTGATCCCTGCCTCTGCAGCAGTAGTTACCTAGGGCCAATCCAGAGTTGGGTTCTCAGACCCAAATACACTATATAGTCAAAAGTTTATAGATGCCTGACCATCACACGCATACGTGCTTGTTGAACATCCCATTCCAGATTTATTCCCGTTTCGCTGTTATATTGAGCTCCACTCTTCTGGGAAGCTTTCCACTAGATGTTGGAGCGTGGCTGTGGGGATTTGTGATCATTCAGCTACAAGAGCATTAGTGAGGCCAGGTGCTGAGGCCAGGCTTGTTCCACTCCAACCTTAACACATCATGTCTTCATAGAGCTGGCTTTGTGCACAGGGGCATTGTCATGCTGGAACAGGTTAGGGTACCACAGACAGAGTCTCGGAGAGTGGGGCACGAGCTCTAGCTTAGTAGTAACATGAGACTTAGGAGTGTTGGATCTGGTGCATTTCCCATTTCCTAGAGTAGCTGAGAGAACCTGCACCTGAATCCATCTGCACCAAGAGTTTAGTCAAGTATGAAAGCGTTTTTTTGGGAGCCAGTCTCCGGTCCACATGAACACAAGTTAACTTGAAATGAAGTCAGAGAGTGGTTCAGTTGAACATGCCCTGTTAGATCCTATTTCCAGTTTCACACTGGCGCAATGGTGAAAGGCACATTGTAATCTGCAGATAATACAATTACACGTTTATAATACAATTACACATAATACGCTGTATTGCTAAGACATGATCAATGTAAACTACAAACTAGTTGGCTTTATTGTGACTTTGGCACAAGCATGCAGCTTACACACAGTTGCAAGTGCAGCCTGATTATTAATCAATGTCGAGAGCTAAAAATAGACAGTAATGGAATTTACATCTCTATAGCACATTTGGTTTCCTGTCTGTCACTCTGGTTTACTTTTTTTTTTTTTTTTTTACAATTGTTTCACACAGGAGAGAAGCGTTATCACTGCTCACAGTGCAGGAAGAATTTCAGCAGACATAGTCATCTCCAGCGACACCAGCGCATTCACACGGGAGAGAAGCCGTATTACTGCTCACAGTGCGGGAAGAGTTTTACTCAGCAGAGTCATCTGCAACAGCACCAGCGCATTCACACAGGAGAGAAGCCGTATCACTGCTCAGAGTGTGGGAAGAGTTTTACAGGACAGAGTCATCTTCAGGTACACCAGCGTGTTCACACAGGCGAGAAGCCGTACCAGTGCTCGCAGTGCGGGAAGAGTTTTACTGAGAAAGGCACTCTCAAGGCACACCAGCGCATTCACACAGGAGAGAAGCCGTATCACTGCTCACAGTGCGGGAAGTGTTTTACTGAGAGAGGGAGTCTCAAGACACACCAACGCGTTCACACCGGAGAGAAGCCGTTTTACTGCTCAGAGTGCGGGAAGAGTTTTACCGAGAGAGGGAGTCTCAAAACACACGAGCGCATTCACACAGGAGAAAAACCGTATCATTGCTCAGCATGTGGACAGAGATTCACTTACTCTGTAACATTAAAAACACACAAGTGCACCAACGCGAAACCATTGTGACACGTACACTGGCCAAATTAAACAAGACTGTTTTTAACATGTGTAGTGAAAATTTGTATTTTTGCATTTGTGAAGCTTTTGGTCTTAACCACTGGTTCATGGCAAAGCATGTACACTACATTAAAAAATTAAATTGTTTAATATTTATTTGACATTATGATTAAATATTACAGTTTCTTGAACAAACTGCTGCTTACATTAAACTGCTCAGTGGTAGTGGTGTGCCTGTGGTAACTTTTATAACATTTATGTCAAGTGTTTTATTAGGTATTCATTAATATTTAGATCAATGTTCAAGAAATATCCATAATTTACATGACATTATGGATGACTGTCGAATTCTGTAGAAAGTCAAAGCCTGTGTTGTCTGTTTTTCCTTCACTTCAGCAGTGCAGGTGATAAAAAACTGACTGAAGTGCTTTACTAGACGTGCATTTTATTTAGATCTCTTAAAGGAAATGCAAAGTGAACCACTTCCGTTAACGTGTTATGTTACATAACCAGAAATGTGTAGACGCCTGAACATCACGTGTGTGTGTGTGTGTGTGTGTGTGTGCTTGTTATGTGCATTAATACGGAGCCTTCAGTCTTCCAGAAAGGCTTTCCACTAGATTTTAAAACATGGCTGCAGAGGTTCACTTCCCTGAGCATTAGTGAGTTTGGGTTGCACTTTATCTCAAAGGTGTTCGATAAGGTTGAGGTCAGGGCTGTTTGCAGGTCAGTCAAGTTCTTCCACAACAATCTCAAACAAACAGATCTTCACAGACCTCATTTTGTGTAAGGGGGAATATCATGCTGAAAAAGGAAAGGAAAGAAAAGGTCCTCCAACAAACTGTTCCTGCAAAGTTGGAAGTTCTTCGGTAGGTTGTTGTATGGCTCAACACTGAGATTTCCCGTTCCAGACCATAAATGGAGTTTGTTTAGGAGAAAGATCACACCTGAAGCGCCACCTTCTTCATAGTTAACTTCCTATAAATCCCATAAACACTCTTTCTCCACTAGTGATGAAGTTTCTGCACACAACATCTCCCCATCTCCTTTCTACTACACAGCAGCTCCTACCTAAGAGCCTTTAGTGCAAAGCAGATGCCACTCAGAACTCCAGCCCAGGTTCCTTAGAGTTCTTTCCTCTTTTTAACAGGTCTACAATCAATCATGTCATTTAGTTGAGGGTGTGATCCACACTCACAAACGTCCACACGTTCACATACTTTTGGCTATATATCACTATCTAACTGGAATGGATCCATATGGGACTTTTTTACCCTTCCAGGTTTGTGTTACTGGAACTAACCTTCGCAAGGTGAATTTACTTCCACTACAGGAACAACAATGCAGTGAAAGAAAGCCAGATGGAATAGCATACCATAACGTTAGCAATCTGGCTAGTGCCAAACTCATCAAAATCTAACTACCATCAAGTGGTGATGAAGGCTTCCAGTCTCCAAAACATAGCCTCAAGTCTGATGATACAATCACATCATTGACCTTTCATAATTGGGGCCATGGTGTTCAGACAAAGTGCTTATTACCAATCAATGTCACCACTCATGCTCAGATCTGGACTCAGAGACTTGAGCTCTTATAGAGACAACCGTCTTGTTAGAGAATGTTTTTGTGCATTTTGTGAAGCTAGTATTCTTGACCACTAATTGGTAAATTATAGCTTATATAATTTACATACACCATACATATACAAATAATAATTAAACAAAAGTAACAGTTGTATTTCTTGATATCTAATTTGGGGAATATTTAGCCAAAGCTGGGGATTTTGCTATTGTATGTTCACCAGATCTTCCATGAGTTACCGTATCCCTGGGGAAAGGTAGCGAGTTAGATGCGAAATCCAAAATAATCATCTTTTTATTGTTTATTAACATATTTACTTTAGCTTAAATATTTTATTATTATTTTTTAAAATATCCTTTGTTTGAATTTTTTTAGGCAGTTCAATGGCCACTGCCGCTGGGGGGCCAGGTTCCCCCGGCCACCCCGTTAAATCCACCCATGAGAGATGTGTAGTTCAGGAAGCAATGAAGCATGTGCTCCTTAACTACCACTAATGATTAGGGTTTAACACGATTTTCTGAACATTTTAGATTACATATTGTGTTAATATTGTGTTGAAATAGGCATTCTGAATCCTGGCCACTCACTCCTCACTCCAGCCCAGTAGGTGGTGCTCCTGAGCTCTATAAGGGCTTCACCAACCCCAGAAAAACGCTAAAGAAGCAGAAGAAGCAGAAGAACAGAAGCAGCAGTGGCTCTCCAGAGCGACCTCTGGATCCGTGTCCACTTTCTCCATCTGAGCATCACATGTGCACTTTGCATGAAGTGTGCAGTGAGGATTGCAGTGAGGATTATTTGCGCCAGTTTGGACCTGTTATAATGGAACCAGAACCAGAACCAGAACCACTGGACCCCAGCACCACTGCATGCACACCTGGTCCTGAGCACTCACAGGTAAACTGATCTGATTCTGCATTTATACGTGTAAGATAAATAATTATCCACTGTTATGAGCATTAGTACTAAGACCAGGCTGTTCTTTTTATCATAGTGTTCAGTGTTCACTGTTCATAGTTGGGATTTCTTGCTGTATCAGTTTGTGCACTTTACCAGGAGAACTGTTCATGTGCTTCTTGCTGATAAACCTAACCTTCTTAAAAACTGAAAGTTAAAGGCATGAGGAAGATGTTACATTGTACATTCATCCTATAAAAAAAAAAGATTTGCTGTAAACTGCTCACTAGATTCATAATTCAGAGCAGGGACAGAATTTTAGTGAGGTCCACCATGCAGCAGTGACCCACTTTATCCTCTTTATTTATTTATTTATCTATTTATTTATTTATTTATACCCCAGTTCTGAATGTTTATTACACCAGTTGCTGATTTCTATTCTCTGCTATGTTACGTTACACTTCCATTTTTTATGCTAGACTGTAAAATGTTTTTCTTTTTACATTAACTGATTTATATCATACACTATATGGCTAAAAGTATGTGCACCCCTGACCATCACACCCATATGTGGTTCTTCCACAAAGTTGTATAGAACGTCTCTGTGTGCTGTAGCATTATAATTTTCCTTCACTGGAACTAAGAGGCTCAAACCTGTTCCAGCATGACAATGCCCCTGTGCACAAAGCGAGCTCCATGAAGACATGGTGTGTGAAGGTTGGAGTGGAAGAACTCGAGTGTCCTGCACAGAGCCCTGACCTCAACCCCACTGAACACCTTTGGGATGAACTGGAACACCGACTGAACCCCAGACCTCCTCGACATCCCAACATCAGCACCTGACCTCACTAATGCTCTTATAGCTGAATGAACACAAATCCCCACAGCCACGCTCCAACATCTAGTGGAAAGCCTTCACAGAAGAGTGGAGCTTATTATAACAGCAAAGGGGAATAAATCTGGAATGCAATGTTCAACAAGGACATACGAGTGTGATGGTCAGGGGTGCACATACTTTTGAACGTATAGTGTAGCTATGTCAGTTGTTTGTTGCGTTTCTTTCAAGAAGTAGTTCAGGTCTAGAAATGTAGGATCCTGTGAAAGCTAAACAGATCAGGTTGTCACAGTTTCCATATTGAATTTCACAACTAGAGATGCTACATGAGAGGTAATAAAACAAAACACTTTGTTTCTCATCATGCAGGAGCACATGGATGCAGTGGCTCAGAGCTCTTCGTTTTCTTTAATTTTTACCTGAGCACTCTGAGCTCAGAGTTTTGTACAAGAAGAAAAAGAAAGTGTTGACCTTCAAACTAGAGTTTATAAAGTTTAAAAACTATTTACATACACAGTGTTGACTTTCTTTGTATAATTAATATTAATTTTCTTTGGTCGTTAGCTTTGTGAGGCTGTGACGACCCCTGTGGATGACGAGCATGGAGGATTCCAGAATAAACCTGTAAAAAAGGAGGAACCTGATGACCAAGACTGTCTTTGTAAGACAATAGGGGTGCATAAGAGTCCACTGTAAGGTTTAATAAAACTTTCTGTAACATTTCTGTCTGAATTCGTTTGTATTAAAGTGTAACTGTCTCTTTTCTACTCATTTTTTGATGGTTTTGTAAGACTAGGAAGAGAAAAGCCTCAAGTGCTGATACAGAGAAGAAAACACATTACTTTAATCTCACATTTGAAATGTGATGAGATTTTAGAAGAAATGAAGTATATATTTTTTTTTTTTAGAAATCAGACTTTTTTTCATTTCTTGCATTCTTCTTCTCTCCTTCCAGACTGTGAGCTCTGCAGATCCTTCTTCACCAGCGAGTGTAATGTTCATGGTCCAGCTGTCTTTGTCCCCGATACCCCTGTTCCCATGGGGGTCACTGACCGAGCCATACAAACCCTTCCTCCTGGTCTAGAAGTTCGAGAGTCCAATATTCCTGATGCAGGCCTGGGAGTGTTTAATAAAGGAGAGATTATTCCAATTGGTGTGCACTTCGGACCCTATCAAGGAGAAGCTATGAACAGTGACTTCTCTGTGGTGGTAAGTTAATTTCAAAGAAAAAACAAAATAATTTCTATGGTGTCCAGGTGAGATTATCTACTGAAACAGGAAGATGATTCATAGGCACACTATGTGCAAGTCTTTAGGGCATCCAGGTGGGGGCGAAATCGTACATTTCGACAGCTCCAAGATGAAGAAGCAGGTGAAACAGAGCAGGACTAGAGCATTGGGGTCAATCAAGCAGGTACAGAGGACAAGAAGAGCTACAGCTATTGTTTCTCCTACCTCCAAACTCCACAATGTTTTTAAATCAACATTACGTGTTACATCTCATTCAGTGTATCATTTAGTGTTTAGTGTTGTGCAGCAAAGGCTATTAAGTTACATGATTTCAATTAATCAGTAAAGAAACAAAGAATACTAAACTTACTTTAAACATTTTTCTCCATAAAAACGATCATATCCTAACATGGATTTCATACCGTTGTTTTGCTGAAGACACACAACTTGTTCTCTCATATCCTCCTTGAGACACTCATGAGACAATATCTGTCTGGTGTTAATCTCTTTATTAATAGCAGCTCATCACCCGAAAAACTACAAGGCTAAGATTCTATATTTTGTCATTTCCTGTGCGAACTCTGAAACTTTGACAGTGCACAAAACATTTGTATTTTCTGCTCATATATTGCTAACTGGTCATAAAAAAAGTTTCTCCTTTACAACATCATGATCCCGGATCCAGCCTTTTCTCTCCATGGAAGCCTTGTTCAGTCCTTTCTCGACATTGGAATAATGCAACTCCTTCCTGGCAGGTCTTCATACTATCACACCCCTGTGTCCGATTCAGAATGCACCTGCATCACTTGTTTTCTGCTCTCCCCAAGTTCACCCCATTGCTGCTCTCCCTCTGTTGGAGACGTCTTTCCTCCTGTCCTTGTGCCCATAGTACACATAACTTTGGAGCAATACTATGGAAAAACTCTTGACCACGGCACTTCATGCATGTTATGTACATAATGCAATCATTATGATTTGCTGGTATCTAAAATTACCTGAAACAAGGTGATAGCCACATCTGGGATAAATGTTTGGAACCCCTATTATTTGTGGTCCAGGAGGTGCTCCAGATCTCCACTAGGTTTTTTATTTTGTGTGTGGCAGTCCAGGGTCACATTTTGCAGGAGAATTAGGAAAAGTAACAGTGGCTCTCTAATACGTCCTCATATTGCTCATTTAGCTCAAAATTATTTACTAAATTGACGATGAGGTATTGAAAATGAACAAAGAAACACTGCATATTTTAGGTCATTGATCTGCTTAAGCAGTGGTGAGAGGTGGTCTCTCTTACTTTGGTGATGATGATGATGATGATGGTGACTGTCTTAGGGCAGTAGTAGCTCAGGCATTGGACTACTGATCAGAAGGTTGAGTTCAAATCCCAGAACTGCCCAGCTACCCCTGCTGGACCCTTGAGCACGGCCCTCAATCCCTAAATTCTCAGTTGTATAATTGAGAAGTCACCCTGCCAAATGCTGTAAATTTAAACATCTTAGTTTGTCTCAGAGTTGGAATCAGTGTTCAAAAACATCAAGTCCCATTCCAATCCCATTTGCCCAAGAACAAAAACAGGGGAAACAGTTCCAGGGGCTGGCTGGATATTACCATAGTGTTGTGCCTAAATATTTGGCCCCCAAATCATACTAACTAGTGCCAGATCTGGTCCAGTGTTCAGAGCGGTGCCAGTGGGCCTTTGTAAGTGTTAAAGCAGCTCTCTTTGGCAACCCCCTGCTTCACTCTTCTGACTTTTCTCTCCCTGACCTTTAAGTTCACTGTGGTGCACAGACTGGGTTGAAGATGGTAGTGGGTAATTTTCTCATCAGGAAAGATACCATAGGACACCATTCCTTTCAATGCTTGGCTGTGTAAATGGATTAAATAAACTTTCTTTTCAGATATACAGGAGAAAGAAGCGTGAGGAATACATAGATGCCAGAAGAGACAAAAATGGAAACTGGATGAGGTGAGAAATGTGCTGCTGAAGTCAGCTGGGTGTTGTTATTCCACAGCAACTATTTGATCATTTTTCTTTACTTTCTCTTACTCTATGTATCTCATTTTTGTTTTTCAGGTATGTGAATTGTGCTCGTAATAATGATGAGAAGAATCTGGTGGCATTCCGGTATCAAGGGGGAATTCTGTACCGTTGCTGTCAACCCATTAAACCAGGACAGGAGCTCTTGCTGTCATATGAAGAGGAGTATGCTGACGATCTCAGCATTACGTTTGGTTGCCTCAGTAACAAAAAGTGCACAGACAATGGTAATGTTCAAATATTTTTAAATACGTTTAATGGTTCTCAGACTGGATTGTAAAACTGTTTCCAAAGTCTAAAAGAGTTGATTCAGCTTGTCAGATAATTAATAAGTGCTCCATGAACCAGTGTCTGAGTTTGACAAAAGGGAGGTTTTTTCAAACAGAACTGGGAACCACTCAGTCGCAGTCCTTGCCATAGTCATACTGTACCATCTGGGGTGGAGGTGGGGTTAATTCATTATACTGCTAGGAATACAAATACCTTCATAACAAATAACTTTGATGGCTTAGGTCATGCTGCATCATAACGCAGTCAGAGAAAAGCGCCATTAACCTCCTTCCACATGCATGAGCTCATAGTCGCCCGTGTTTGGCTAGTGTCACTGTGATTTATTAAGGGAGAGAGTATGCCCCTCCCACCCAGAAAGCATTGCCAATTTTGCTCTCTTGTACTCCTGGCCACGGATGGCTATGGCATAGTCGGGATCTGAACCGGTAGTCTCCGGATGATAGCCTCTGGAGGGCGTGTCACAATAAGAAGATGTGGCAGAACTTGAAAACAATTTGGGCAGTTGCATTCTGGATCATTTGCAGTGGTTCAATGGAACTCAAGGGAAGACCTCCCAGGAGCAAGTTGCTGTAGTCTAATCTCAAGATAACAAGAGACTGAACAAGTACCTTAGTGACCTCTGTGGAGAGAAATGGCCAGAGTCAGGTTAGCATGATGAAGAGAGAAGGATAGTTAAGATAGGATAGGTTTTCAGAACTGCCCCAAGGTTGTGTTCTCAAGCAGACCACAAGACCTTGACATAGCGATGCATCTCAAGGAAGATACAGACACTTATGCTTGCTTGGATTTAGTTGCAGTTGGTGTTATGCCATCCCTGGTGAGATGTTCACCAGACATGCTACTGTGCAGAAACATGAGTGTAACTAGTTGAGTGTCATCAGCATAGCAGCGGTTTTAAAAAGAATATGAGAAAGTACTGAGAATACTGAGAAAGTGGGTTTATTGGGAGAATAGAAGAGGACCAAGCACTGAGCCTTGTGGGACACCATTGGAGCAAATGCGGCTCCCCTTCATTTCACCTGATATGACTGTCCCTTCAGGCAATATACTATTTAGTAGGATAGACCCAAATATTAGAGGCTCAGAGGATGTAATCATGTGCTACCTACCTTCAACATCCTAGGCTGTGAGTTTATTTTGTCAATGGCTACTTGTTTCCTGGACGGACGGTCATGCCTGGTGACATGGTGGGGAGCCATATCTGCTCCATACAGACTCTCCACTGTTATCCCACAAGGTCTAGTCTTAATGCATGTTTGCTTTGTACCTTGAGGGATGGTGGCTCCAGTCAAACCCTGCTAGAGGCTCCTAAGGGTGCATGGTCCTCTCCTGGTCCCACTATTCCTGCTCTCTCAGTGAGGTAATATCCTCTCATTTTTTCCATACCAGTGCTATGCTGATTACACTCAACTAATCCTCTCATTTCCTCCATGGATCTCAGTCACTGATAGCAGCTCATCAGCTGAAAGTAAATCCCAACAAGTGAAGTGAAGTGACTTGTGGCCAAGTATGGTGACCCATACTCGGAATTTGTGCTCTGCATTTAACCCATCCAAGCAAACACACACAATAGTGAACACACACCCGGAGCAGTGGGCAGCCTTTTTTGCTGCGGTGCCCGGGGAGCAGTTGGGGGTTCGGTGCCTTGCTCAAGGGTCTCACCTCAGTCGTGGTATTGAGGGTGGGAGAGAACGCTGCTCATTCACTCCCCCCACCTACAATCCCTGCCGGACCTGAGACGCGAACCCACAACCTTCAGGTTCACCTTCGGGCTGCAAGTCCGACTCTCTATCCATTAGGCCATGACTGCCCCCCCAAGACTGAGCTGCTGTTTATCCCTTGGGATGCATCCCCATGTCAGTATCTTGTGATCCCTCTGGACAACTCTCAAATCACACCCTCTGATAATGCACAAAACCTTGGTGTAGTTCTGGACAACCAGCTATCACTCTTCCCCCACACCGCTAACCTGACCTGGTCATGCAGGTTTCTCTTTGACAACACCAGGAGGATATGGCTATTTCTGTCCACAGAGGCCACTCAGGTGCTTGTTCAGTCCCTTGTCATCTAGGACTATTCCAACTCACTCCTGGCAGGCCTGCCTCTGCAGGCCATCCAGCACTTATAGCTGATCTAGAATGCAGTTGCAAGACTTGTTTGCAGCCTCCATAAGTTCTCCCACACCACCCCAGTGCTGCGTTCCTGCTCTTGCTTCCTGCAGCTGCCTGCCTCAGATTTAGAATAGTGATGCTTCTTGCACCCTTTGAGCCTCTAGCATGCCTTGACTGGACCCACCATCCCTCAAGGTACAAGGCAAACATGCATCAAGTATCTTCTCTGCCCTCGCACTCAGGTGGTGGAATGAACTTCCCCTGTCACTGGCTGTCTTCAAACGAAGACTAATGATAAACCTCTTCTCCCAGCAAATGAATTAGCAATTATTTAGTCTATTAAAAAATCCCTTGACTTTGTGTCCTCTTTTCTTGCTGTACTAACCCCTTTCTAACAGATGCTTAACTCTGGTATTCTTTAGTCACTGAATTCCCTGAGCATGAGGATATGTTTTTGATAGTTCTGTATAAAGGACATCTGCTAAATGCTGTAAATGTCAATGAACATTACTGACAGATAAAACATTAATGTCAGAAAAAAATTCAAAAATAAACAGTCATGATTTGTTTAAAATATCACATATCAGAGTGAGGTATAATGTTAAATTTTATCACAAGCTCTAACTAGAGAACATATTTTATTGGAGAATGGTATTTGTGTTCTTGGCTGTGTCACACTACTTTACTTCTTTTTTAAAACACAGATTCACAGGAAAAATGTATTATTTTTTACCACCTCTGGTCATTTAAATTTCATAGAACCAGTTCTTCTGCTTCTTCTCTCCTTATTTCTGTTCCTCTTTTTCTTATCAATAATCATGAATATTAAAAATTTTTCATTTTCAAAATTTGTTTCATAATATGGTTGCATTTCACATTTTTAAATTTTAACATTTTTCATTTTGTGCTCCAGAAATGAACGGCACCCTGCAAGTCATCTCTTGCTCCTTTTGTCCACTTTGGTATACATCTCAAATTGATCTACACAAACATGTTCAGAGATGCCACAGTGAAGAATATGAGAGACTGCAAAAATCAGAAGAGATTAAACATGAGAATCTAATACTGACGAGAAGTCCCAGTAGTCAGTGCGATGAGTACCGTAAGATGCAGGCTAACACCATTCCCAGACAAATGCAGAAAAAAATTCACCACTGCTCAGACTGTGGCAAAAGTTTTACTCAACAAAGTCAACTCAAGGAGCACCGGTGCATTCACACAGGAGAGAAGGTGTATCAGTGCCCAGAGTGTGGGAAGAGTTTTATTCGAGAGAGTATTCTCAAACTGCACCAGCGCATTCACACAGGAGAGAAGCCGTATCAGTGCACACAGTGCGAGAAGAGTTTTACTCAGCAGAGTTCTCTCCAACAACACCAGCGCACTCACACTGGGGAGAAGCCATATCACTGCTTAGAGTGTGGGAAGAATTTTACCCGACAGAGTCATCTCCAACAACACCAGCGCATTCACACAGGAGAGAAACCGTATCACTGTGCACAGTGTGGGAAGAGTTTTAATCGAGGGAGTTGTCTCCAACAACACCAGCGCACTCACACAGGAGAGAAGCCGTATCACTGTTCTCAGTGTGGGAAGAGTTTTTTTCGAGGGAGTCATCTCCAAGAACACCAACGTGTTCACACGGGAGAGAAACCATTTCAGTGCTCACAGTGTGGGAAGACTTTTACTTACCATAGTACTCTCCAAGAACACCAGCGCATTCACACAGGAGAGAAGCCGTATCACTGCAAACAGTGTGGGAAGAGTTTTAGTCACTACAGCTCTTTCCAAAAGCACCAGCGCATTCACACGGGAGAGAAGCCATATCAGTGCTCACAGTGCGGAAAGAGTTTTAATCAAGAGGGTATTCTCAAACACCATCAGCGCATTCACACAGGAGAGAAGCCGTATCGCTGCTTAGCGTGCGGGAAGAGTTTTACCAGACAGAGTCATCTCCAGCAACACCAACACATTCACACAGGGGAGAAACCGTATCAGTGCTCACAGTGCGGGAAGAGTTTTACTCACAGCAGTTCTCTCCAGCAACACCAGCGCATTCACACAGGAGAGAAACCGTATCAGTGCTCACAGTGCGGCAAGAGTTTTACCAAACACAGTCATTTCAAAGTGCACCAGCGCATTCACACTGGAGAGAAGCCGTATCACTGCTTAGCGTGTGGGAAGAGCTTTACCAGACAGAGCCATCTGAAGCAGCACCAGCGCATTCACACCGGAGAGAAGCCGTATCAGTGCTCACAGTGTGGCAAGAGTTTTACTCACAGCAGCACTCTCCAAGTACACCAGCGCATTCACACAGGAGAGAAACCGTATCACTGCTCACAGTGTGGACAAAGATTCACTCGTTTAAGAAGATTAAATACACACACGTGCGATACCACAAAGCCAGTGTGATGTGTTTTGACCACCAGTTGATTACACAAAGAGTGTATATAAATTGAGTTCCTGGTCTTTGAACAGACTGATCTTTCATTGCCTCTTCCTTCACTTTCTTATATTATTAGATATTGTTGACATTATAAACTACTTGTATATCCTTTTTTGGGTTTTTAATATGCTGTATTGATTTCTTTGTCTTGTAGAGAGCAGTACTTTGACTTCACAGTGATCACAAGGTTTGACCAACTAAAAACATATAATAATTAACTCCTTAACTTTAATTTTTTTTCCAATGGCACATGCTGGAGATATGATGGGCCAAATGAATTCCTGCCTAAGAGCCTCCTAGATGTTCTCTATAGCGGCAGTCATCGTGACGGATGAGGAATAGATGCGGGAATGCTGAGTAGTCCCTGGCAACAAGTCAATAGAAGAAGAAGCCTTTATTTGTCACATATACATTGCAGTACAGTGAAATTCCTTTTTTCCAGCTTGTTAGGAAGCTGGGGTCGGAGTGCAGTGTCAGCCATGGTATGGCACCCCTGGAGGCTCAACAGTGCAGCTTGGCAGTTCTGGGGCTTGAACCCCTGACCTTCTGATCAGTAACTCAGAGCCTTAGCCATTGAGCCACCACAGCCCCATGAACAAACAATCCCAGGGTTGTTGTGGAGAAAGTTTGGCAACTTCTTGTTTATTCTGTAGGATACAGAATACAGATTTGGTATTCTGTAGGCACACTCCATTTGCTTATCTTCCAAGCTTTCTATAACGGTAGAGCTGCACTAGATCTGGACAAGCTGTTGGAGAACAAGCTGCTTATTTGTCCTCTTGACCAGTTTATCCTGGGATTGTGTTGTTTTAACAAGGAAGGAAGACCTAGTATTATTTAGACCTAGTATTTTGAATTTTGATAATGTCTATGATCTCAAGTTCAGGGTTTTGGTATTCAGGTCTAGAAAAAAAAACCTACAGCTTGAATAAGTCGGGCAGATTCTATAGTCAGTAAAGGTCATATTCTGATATTCAGAAAACAATCTTCAGGATCCGGTAGTTGGTGTGATTGGAGAAAATATAGTATAAAGGACAAACAGTAGTGGACAAAGAACTGACACCTGAGGAACACCAGCATTAAAGCTGTGAGATAAGGAATTAATACTTAACCTTGGACACATTTGTCTTCAATGTGAATGGCTGGCTGATTCACAACCTCTTCAAGTATGTACTGAAGAGGCACAAGGTGCTTGGTCCAGCTCATAATATGTACTGATGCTGTCTACGTATGCAGCGGTGTACTGGTGGTGGACTCCTACCTAGTGGTAGGATGATTTTCTTGAGTCTCTGGAAGGCTGCTACTGAAGTTGGTCTTGGAGTCAGGTGATCCTGCCAGCACCCTATTGGACAGCACCCTAAATTTCAGCATGGAAATATATCACAACCTTCTCAGGTGTTCAGTGAGCTAATCCACCTGGGACATCTTACCTGTGCATGTTTTTGGGTGCAATATGCACTTCAGTATTTGGTTGAAATGCTTCCCTAACCTATCCATCAAAGATTGTTGTGAATCTGAGGTACTGGAAGGTTTTTCTGACCATTACAGGCCTTGAATTCCGGGGATCTTCAATATTAACATTCAGCACCTGTGTCCACTAAAGAATAAACTGGGTTTCCATACATTTCAGGCCAGTCTTTGCATTACTTTCCATGCAGCTTGCCATCCATGCTGAATGTCTGGGGTTGATGGGCATTGGCTCATCACTGGGGCTGCATGCAAGGGTGCAGTGTTTTGCCAAGGGTTGTAGTTCCTGAGGGCACTCGACCATTAAGTGGGTTCACATTAGCTTTACAGTGGTGACACTTTTTTCTCAGCTCGTCAGAAAAGACTTAGAGAACTATGTTTGTCATCTAATTGGAAATAAATTGATTTTATGTTCCACAACACTGGTGTGACCTTTCACTCATCTACACCCATCTCCGAATGCTAGCGTTAGACTTTCTGTAATTAAATGTATGGTAAGAAGAGCTGTAGAGAAAAAATATTCTGAACTGTATTTATATTAAAGGGAAAACATGAATAATTTGTTTAGTCTATAGTAAGTAAAGTTTTCATTCAAGAGGAGAGAAAACAGTTCCCAAATGGTGGAGCATTTGTAGAAGAGGTGTCATGATGCTCTATTTGTGTTTTATTTTATTCTTGCCCTGTAGAGATATTTATAAACTGGTTATAGACTAGGAGTGAAGCATTATAGTAAAAGATATGAGCTGATTACAACTTTCTGTTTTCTGTGTAATAGAGAACACTAATATATGACTGTCCAGGTATGTGTGTATGGATGATGATGATGATGATGATGATGATGATGATAGTGGTGATTATTGCTATTAGTGTTGTTTCTTCTTCATCTATTATTATTTTTTCCCCTGTTTTGGAGCACTGGTCCATAATGGCCACCAGGGGGAGGGAGAGGAGAGAGCAACACATTTCTGAGCACTTATGATACTGTATGTTTTTATATGTATGCAAATTTGTAAATTTGTATTCTAGTTTTCTATAGATGACATTATATATGTCCTTTTATAAGTTGTTAATGTTATAAAACTGTTGCATGCCACTTATACGTGTTTAAAGCCATGCTTGTATCTAACTCCTACAATATTCTCATGCACTAACTTCCTGTAGCTCTGCTTTCCTCTGTAGGACCTGAGCACTATCATACTGTAACTCATCACAGTCTTGTTATATTCCACAGCTTACTCAGATAAGTCTGGTCTCTCTATACCATCCCTGTAGCCTAGATTTGTATTTATTATATATATTCTACATCAATATTAGACTAAAAGTATAAACATACACCTACTACTCAGAATATTTAAGCCAACTCTGTTACACATGGTTTCAGTCTGTGCTTTTTCTTACACCATTCTTTCCTCACACCATCTCTTAAATCTGTTCAATAAATTCATATGAAAAACTCTCATTATCTTATTATTCCTTTATTTTCCAGTAATAGATCCATCTATCCAGATAGCTATCTAGCTAAAGAGTTGAGCTGGTTCATTCAGCAGACTCTTTCAACATTTGTTAATTATTTCGAATAGCTTTAATTTTTAAAGAGATTAATTTAGTGGCTTCATTCATTTTATTTTGTTTATATTTTATTTTTTACAGCTAATAAAATTATTTATTAATTTTAGTTAGGTAATTATTTTTTAACATCCTTTTTTAAAAAAAACAAACAAACAAAACAAAACAAAACAAAAGTATTTATTTGATTTGCTTTATTTATGACCACAGTGTGCAGCTGTGATGTTCAGGATGTTGGTTATGGCCCCGCCCTGCTCGCTGCTGATTGGTGCGTTTGGCTCCACCGCTGCGATCTGATTGGTGGATGGAGCTGTCAGTCAGAGAGCAGCGCGCTGTTTTGGGCTTTCTGCAGCTCCGATGCTGCGGCAGCGTGAGTGTGTGTGTGAGAGTGTGTGAGTGTGTGTGTTGGGGGAGAGGATGAGGACGCACAGAGTAACAGTGTTAATGTGTTAGAAAAGATGATGAGGAGCCCAACATCAGCTACTCAACACTGCACACTGTGGAGCTGCTCACCTTCTGTAGGTACGTGGACACTTAACACACTCAACACACTCAACACACTTAACACTTTACACACTTTACACACTTTACACACCCCGGGCCGGGCTGTCCATCACAGCAGCTTAGATCCCGAATTAACACACAGTGCTTATTCAGTTAACTCTCACAGTGTTTAATTAACACCTACTGGAGGTCTTTATTCAACACTAATGATGAACTGAACACTACAAGTCTTAATTAAACACTACCATTTAACTGATAACTACAAGTGTTAATTCAACACTAATTATCAGAACACTGTGGGTCTTAATTCAACACTAATAATTAACTCAACACTGTAGGTCTCAATTCAGTGTTAATATTTAACTGAATACTGTAAATGTTAATTCAACACTAATAATTAACTCAACACTGTAGGTCTCAATTCAGTGTTAATATTTAACTGAATACTGTAAATGTTAATTCAACACTAATAATTAACTGAAGACTATTGATCTTAATTAAACATTGATAATTAACTGAAGACTATAGATCTTAATTAAACATTGATAATTAACTGAACACTAAAGGTCGTAATTAAACATTGATAATAAATGAACACTATAGATCGTAATTAAACGTTGATAATTAACTGAACACTATAGGCATTAGTTTAGTACTCTAAGGATGAAAGGAATTCTTCAGGTGTTAATTAAACAAGAGTTTTACCTGCAGATGTTAATAAAATTCTAATTATTAACTGAACACAGTATGAGCTCTGTAGGGACCCGAAATCTGAAAAAAACCCAAAACTGAATATTAACACTGTATGTGTTAAGTGAATGTGGTAAGAATTAACTGAACACTATAAAAGATTCATCGAATGCTGCATGAATGAAACACTTATGAGGCACTACAACAGAAGAGTTAATTTAGCATTAAAGGTGTTAATTAACACTAATGATTAACGGAACACTATAGGTGTTCATTCGGTGCTAGTAAAAATTCAGTCAATTCTTCAGGTGTTAATTAAACACTAATAATTAACATGTTTTAAAGTCAGATTTTAATTCAATTCTAAATATTAACCGAACACTGAACACTGCAAGAATTTTAAAATGATAGTTATTAACTAAATGATCGTGCACGAGTTAAACATTTCTGTGAAGCGATACAGTTAATTTACAGTTAACTGAACAATGTAGGTGTTAATTAAATTCTACGCATGAGCCGGCTGCTGTGCGAGTCAGTTAAACACCGTGAGCATTAACTGAACACTGTAGGTCTAATATTCCAAGCTGGGTTGAACGCTTCTAAATGTTTATACAACACAAAGGTTAATCCAGCATTGAGTGTGTTAAGTAAAGTTTGTAATAGTTCACTGATTCAAGTGAATTAATTCCAGATGATAACTGAACACTGCAGGTGATAAACGAACACTAAGCATTTGAACTAAACGCTGAAGGTGTTAAGTGTAGCTGTTCATCCAGGATTGAGAATGGAGAGTTAAATCTGTGTTAATGGAATTAAAATGTGTCTGTGAGTGGTTAAACATTAACACATTCCTCTTGGGTGATTTGAGGTCATATATAATTAGATTTATACTTTGGAAAAAAGGTTTCAGTGTTTAGAAACGTGCTGCCATCTGATCCTGTCTCTGTTTTTGTTTCCAAATCGGCGCTCTCTGGACATTACAAATACTGCATAAGGAAGAAAAGAATGGTTGGGGGAAATGAGCTCTTCAGTGTTCGTACATGATTTCTTTCCCTCTCCTCCTGGGCAGGTAAGAGGAAGCCGTGCTGAGTTATTATGCGCTGAGGGTTCGAACATGCACACGGGAAAATCGGAAGTGCGCATCCACTCGAAGTGCGCGGCGCTCTTGGGAATGCTCGGTCACCATCACGGCTTTACTGACTTTGCTGAGCTCACGGATCTGTGCTGGAAACAAGACGAGTGTGTGGAGTGCGTACAGGACGCTGACCTCCTCCGTCCGAAAACGGCGGCGGCCCAGGAGAAGGCGCAACTGAATAAATCTCACACATCCAGCTTCTGCATGGCTCCAGGACAAGGACAAGGACAAGGACAAGGTAGGGGTGCTCTTTTTTTCGCACGTGAAGCCTTAACTCGATAGAAAGGCTGGACAGAATATGACTGAAATTATTCAGGAGTGTAATAATGGTTCGTAAGAGTGATGGCACACTGTGATTACGCACTGTGATAAGTTTGCACTTCTGCTAAAGGCTAAATTGGTTTTAAACAATATTTCGAACAATAGTTGTGATTTGTGTTAGAACTGAATGTCGTCTTTTTTTCAAATGGACAGCTGTGAGCAGGTACCATGACGTATTAAAACTGTCATGTTGGATTGGATGTGTTGGTTATTCTATTCGTCCAGTGCTAATATTGCTGTGTATTGTGAGGGCAATGTTAAACCTCACTGGTCAAGTCGCAGTGCATCAGTGTGTGTGGCTATATGCTAAAGTCAAATGAACTGCAGGTTCAGCGTGTTTACGAGGAGATCAGCCATGAATGGTCCACCCTTGTGGCACGCATGGCTCCTGATAGCTGAGGTTCACGAGGTTCACAGTTTGTGATGCGTTTATTAATATGGCAGAACTCAAGGACATTTGGTTGGTGGTTGATGCTAACTGTTATTACAGTGTTTTCTTGCGTTAAACAGACAGTACATGACCTTCACAATCTCAGAACCTCTGTAATGCTCACACTATATGATTTTGATCACTTTGCGATCAGTTGTTTTGTGGACGTAGCGGTTCACACACTACACAAACGATCACAAACAATACACACTATTTCACCTGGAGAGAAATCCTGCTTTCTCATGGCATTAAATACGAGAGCTGACCATCATGTGACCTGAGCCTGTGCAACAGGTTGTGGTGATTGTTTCTGCACTATTATGTACAAAACCAAGAAAAAAGAGAAATAAGAGAGTAATGTGGAGGAAGGATTGGTTGCGGAGAAGTAGGCAGGGAGGATTGTCTGTTCTGCAAAGAGAACTGGAGGTACAGAGCAAAGAAACATATTTTTTCTATTGTGCATCTCCAGTCAGTCATCAGGTGGTGTTTTTATTTTTGCTGTTCCTACAACCACTTGGGCATGGCATGACAATTTCTTATAAAAAAACAAAATATTAATGTTCTTGTTCTTACAGTAGCTTGCAGACTGAGAAAACTGTGTCGCTGAACCACTCACTCTACACAAGCCTGAGTCATATCCCCAAAATTAGTGCTAAATGTTAATATTCCCCTAACCCTAACGCTCGTTTCCACTGTCACTGCCTTTATATTCTCTATATAAAAGATGCTAAAATACGAAAATAATATTAATATTATTATTATTCATGAATTCTCAGTGTGGTTCTAAAACTTGATTCATAATTGGTTGAATGAAACTCAGTGTTGATGTTGCATCATCAATATCCTTGATTAAAGATCGGCCTGTATCCAAACACACACACACACACACACACACACACACACACTCATTGTCATCTGGAATGTCTGGGATTTGTCAGGATGATCACTCAGAGCAATCAGCAGAGAGATCATTTAGATGCTGATGCCTTCTCTGATCTGTCACAGTCTCAAAGGCCTGTAATATAATAATGATAAACAAATGATGCATTGTGGAGCCTGACCGAAAGCAAACAGTAAACCCTAGTCACGAACTGATGAGCTGAAACAGTTCTGTTAGAGTAGGAAAATCACTAAGCTGTGTGTTTACAGAAGACGACTCTGCGAATATCTGCCTTACGAAAGGCGGAGGCTCTTGCCAAACGCCTCAAACGCTCCAAATATTTGCGGATTTAAATCACTTTTCATCTAGTAATAAACCACGTTCCGCTGACAGCTCTGCGTTAGTTATTGTACATCACTGAACATCCGTGCTAATTGGATACAGCGGGTTATTTGTGCAGCCAAAGACAGACGTCACTTTCTGGAAAGGACTAATACATGGGAGAGACGCCAGAAAACCTTCGACCTTCAGCTCCAGCTGCCGCCAAGAAGGTTTTCGTTTTCTGAAATAACTCGATGCTGATAGTTTCATTCGGACAGAGTGCAGATTGCAACACACGGTCGTACCTTACTGCATTATCACATAGTGCATCAGAGAGACCGCCCCATCTGCCATCTTTTCAAACTCTAATCTAATCCGATGAACATAATTATAGGATTGACTTTTCTGAGAAGGACACGTGACACGGGCTGCTTCACATTATTCAGAAATAAGCGTCTTTAGAAGACAGATGTTCTTATGATGTTTAGAAGTGCTTACAATAACTAGAAAGCAAAAGCAACCGTTCCAGGGATGCACTTTCTGCGCTTCCTTTTCTTACTATTACTTATCATCCTTCATTCAGTCTCTTCTCTTCAGTAAGCATTTGATCCTGGTCAAGGATGTGTGTGAAATATCTGAAAGTGCGCATGGAGCTGTACGTTTAGTGTCAGAGTGTGTGTGTGTGTGTGTGTGTGTGCGTATTTCATATCTTTCTTTGTTTTAAAAATAAATATGAAAGTAAATAAGTATATATCCTGTGAGCTGAAGTGTTTAAATGGAAAGCCTTGTTAGAAGTCAGGATTGTTGCATAACCATAATTATAATTATGACTCGAAATTTCTACTAGAGTGCAACCGCTATAATAACTTCTTCCATACGCTTTGATTTTTTTTCTAATTCTGCTAAATTAATAATCACATATTTTATTACAAACCTCTGTATTGTATTTTGGCACAAAACAGTTTTCATATTATCATTTCATAATTTTTGAATCAGCACAGAACAGGTTTGTTGTTTTACGGTGAACATTTTTATGAGCCGTTATTCCTTCACATTTCTTAAACGTCTCATCGTCATGCACACTCTCACTCACGATACTTTTAAATGTGCACACAAATGGATTTCAGAAATAATGTTTTCTCTCTTCATATCACAAGCTTGGCTTTCAATAATCCTGTAATTAAAAGTAATGAATATTTAGACAGAAATGTGGTTCTGATTTTTAGATTAGATTACAGTTAGCCAGAGTAAGAGAACTTGTATACCAGGAAATGCTCTTTATCACAAGTGGAATGTCTGGAATATTTGGAAAGTGGAAAGTCTGAATATTTCAATAATAGGAAATATAAAATCTGTTGTGCAGTCTGCAGAAGGTAGTGTGTATGTGTGTGTGTGAGAGAGAGAGAGAGAGAGAGAGAGAGAGACACACACACACACATGTGCGTAGGCTGTGTTAATACCAACCGAGTATATTTTCCCCCAAACCCATATTGCTGATGTGTGTCCTGAGTGGATGTTGTGTTTACGTGATGGTGGTGTGTGTGTGTGTGTGTGTGTGTGTGTGTGTGTGTGTGTGTGTGTGTGTGTGTGCGTGTGTGTGTGTGTCCTCGGTGAAGGGGGCGTTGTGTGTAATTACCCTCGCTTCCCAAACTTATCATTACGCTAATGGTACTCTCCTATTCGCAGTTGTCCCATCGCACAATAGAGACTTGCAACGTTTGATTGGGACTTTTTCCTGCCAAACTCGAACCACATGTGTGTGAATGCGCCTCGGCATTTACGAGCTCCGATCCCACAGCCGCGTTCTCGGGCCCTTCGCGGGCAAAATGAATAATCTCATTGTCTCTCGCACTCAGAGACACTCGGCGAGGCTGGAAACTGGCAGCAGGCTGGCGGGCGTGAAAAAAAGAGCGAGGTTTACACATTTGTAAGTGGCACTATTAATGCGGAGTGGAGCGAAGAGACACTTTGAGCGAACGGAAAACTCGCTGGAAAACAAAATACGTCACGGTGCAATACACGTACAATGTAACGCCACATATAAAGTTGATTATGTTCCTCTAACAGCACGTCCCGAAGAGTTTTATTCTTCCTATACCACAGCCTTTATTAAAGATTGACATAGCATACTTTTGTCCATTTATAGTTACATTTAATGATCTGGAACCTCCATGAAACCAGGCAGTTGCTGTTCTCACTTATGTTATAGCAGCTATAAACAGTCGTTCCCTCACCAGCCGCTCTATTCTTCTTTTTCTTGAAGTTAATAAGAGAAAAAAAGCAGCTTGTCATGTTACCGAGAAACTGCAAAGAAGCGTAAACTCCTCTGTCCTGAAGACGTCGGAAAACTTAGAGTTACAGCTTTACCTCTGACTGATACAAAGCGCTGACACTGGAGACTCCTTCCTTACATGCTACATAAATGTCTCCTTACAGGAAACATCACCATATAAACCTTTTTTCTAAAAATCTATTTATGTGGAGAATCCGTCGTACAATCATTGATTGATTGATTAGTTAATTGATTGATTGATAGATTGATTGATTGACAGTAGCGCAGAAACCTCCCACCTCAGCGGACACATGAACACACTGTGCACTTTACAGGCGTATTTTAAAGAAAGGAGCATTTTGGCCCATATTCACTTCATTTTTTTTGATGTAGCACATGTTCCTGTCGATGTAACGCAGGTTTCTGTAGTTTTATGCTGATGAAATGATGAAATTTCCACTCTGTTGGTGTGCTTGCAGAAAACAGTAAAAGTCAAAATGTAGAGTAAAAGTCTTTACAGTAATCAAGTAGTAATTACACTCCTGAGTTTGGTTTGATCCGGGTGTTAATTGAGCCGTGGTGGTTTTACCCACCGTGTTTCTCCATGTGTTTGGTTGTAACTCGTGTCCTATTCTGCTGGCTTCTTGTTCCAGCATATAACAGCTACATATGTTACTATAATTATGCAGTAAGTGAGAAAATGTGTGGATTTGGCCAGCTAACAGGCGTGTTCCTCTTTATTTTCGCTCCGAGAGGAAACAGATTTCAGGATATTTGACAGTTTCTAAATCTCTGTGTATAATTTTTGCAGCTGAATAATGCAGACTGTTTTTCATCCAAACACAAAAGGCACAATGTCTCGGGTATGAAACAGCATGAAGAGCATGCAAATGAGCAGAAATTACACATCACATTTAGATGGATTTATTCAGGACCTTCTTCAGGTGATTGAATTTAAAGCTGTGGATTGTTTACTGGTATGAAATGAGGATGTCAGTTTGAAGATTTATAAACAAACCTGTATGAATCTATCCTATATGAACCTTAATAACCTGCCGTCTTTATTTACATTTTATAATGAGTTTAGTTACGCTTAATTACTCATTACACGTTTATTTACAGTTCTAACTTTTGTTCTGTAAGCATTCCTGACCTTCTTATCGAGTAATTAAGCAACGAAACCTGACTAAACTCTAAAGCTAGTGATTGCAGCTACAGCCAGCTCTTAACTCTTAACTCTTCCTGTATTTTTCCTCTTTATTTCTACTGTTTCCTGTGTCTGGCCACACCTCTTTCCCCCATCAAAGCCACAGGCGATACTATCATCAATCGGCAATGATGAGACAATGCTATATTACACACGATCTCACAAGCCTAAACAATATTTAAAAAGTTAATTGAAATTTAAATTATGGTGTGATATTGGCACATGCCTATAGCGTATATAAGTTGCACCACTTTATGGTGTGATTATTTTATGGTGTGATGATAAACTGGTAGCTATAAGCTTCCCTTCACCTTGTTAGCTATTTTAGTCGAACAGCTAAAGAAGAAAACTCCAAGTGCTTTTTATTTACCTATTTATTTACCTAGCGTACCTTTGCGCCTCCTATTTTTTAAGGGTCCTTGGAAATTTCCCCACCTTTGCCACTGTAAAAAAAGAGTATAGTGTCTGAAGAGCGTTGGTTGGGGGAAGAGGAAGGCTGGTCAGTGTTTTTATTGCAGTTGCAATTCACCTCACAGTCAGCAGATGGCTCTAAACATTACAAATGACGTCTTTAAGTGAAGTTTTTATCCTGGTTTAATCCTCCACCTATCCGACTCTCTAGGTTTTAGTGTATTAAACGGGGGAGGATTGCCTTCTGTGTCTGTTCAGTCACTGAACAAAGCCCACGTTCTGATTATTTGAGCAGATTTTTTGTGTGCTTTTGTGTGCAGTACTCTAAGCTCTGTGCTTTTTGGTGTCTACATATGAATCACATGTTTGTTTTATGCACAGGCCTAGTGAGGCCGTCCTCTGACCGAGTTGGCTTTGGAATACTGTAAGCCAGTGATTGCATCACTCAAAAACTGCTTTGAATGGGACGATGTTTTTGGATTGAGCAATCTGGATTTTGGGATTGTTCTCATAGCAAACTTCGGACAACAAACATGTGTTGGCTGATCGACTGCGTTTGGGGTACAAGGGGATTTTTATGTACATTTCATTTCTAGCCAAATCTTTCCTTTTAGGTGACTTGTTGTCCCAGATCCTCCCCTTCTCATCTCATTCCTTTTCTCTCTCACTCTCTCACACACACACACACACATATTTCTGCCCACTCAATTCTGTGTTGACTTCAGCATGAAGGCATGGATAATTGCGCTGTGTAATGTTTACAGCATGTTCCACTGATTCACAAAGTCCCGGCGCTGAGTGTGTCTTGGTATTTCACCAGAGCTGAGTAAGGTGGGACTCAAAGTCTTCTAACGAGGAAACCATGCAGCGTCAGTCACACTATAAACTGGCTGATTGGGGGGAATATAATGTGTTTAGTCATTCAAAGCATACGCACATCTGTAGGCCTTTTCCCATCTGTTGATTCAGCAGGGTTTATGAAGTTAAGCTCGGAGCTGCAGACAGAAAACGATTAAACGCCTAAAAACTGGTGTGTGTGGAAGAAGGAAGGCTGCATACGCCTTTGCGTAAATTCTGCACATCTCTGGAACTGTGCTGGAGGGATGAGCAGCATTTTTCTCAAAGAACTTCCCTCATTAATGTTCTGAAGATGGTGCTAGAGAGCGGTGTCTTTGGATTATCCCTGTCATCCTAGAAGAGCCCATGCCCATCAGGATAGAAATGTTTCATCATGTGATAAAAGTGATCAGACAGAAGAACTTTGTATTCATTTACAGTCTATCTGAAGGGGAGAAGTGGAGCCATGCCAGTGGAATAAATAAATACCCCACAGTCACTGTTTTTCCCTTTAATCTGTCACTCGATGGATAGGTAGAGTCAGGTAACTGATGCGGAATCAACAGTTCTGTGTGTGTGTGTGTGTGTGTGTGTGTGTCTGAAGTGCAGTCATTTTTATTCTGACTGACACCGAACAGTTTTCTCATTAGAACAGAATGTTTTTGAGCCGTGTCTTACTCAACGTGCATGAAACACCACAACACACTCAGCACTGCACAGTTCAATAAACAGATAATGAAGTGTTTCTTTTAAACATGGCTCATCCTGTACGCATCGTTTCCCGCACTATCAGAGTATGTTTAGATTAAATGTGAAATAATCAGAACATAGCGTCCATAATCTGAGCAGGAGAGCGCTCACCATCGCAACCTCTACTGAAAAATGTGATCTGGTTTGAATAAGTGTTGAAATGTGTCTGGAACAGCAGAGGAAGTGCACTGATGGAGCAAACTGGCTCTGCCAGATCATCGTAAAATGTATTTTTAGCTCCGACCTTATCTTGAGAATCACTCATAAAACTTTCTCTCCAGCCTCTTTTCCTGTTCTGTTTTTGATGTGATTTTTTTTTTGTAAAGGTTTTGGAATCCAGCGCCGTGTGAAATGGCAACCTGATCTCGTGAGAAATTCATGACTGGATTTTGTTCAGTTTCATACTAATGAAGTCACTAATGGCAAGCTTGTAACCGTTGTTATAAAATGTTTTTGTGCGATTTGAGTTGTGTAAATTGTGATGAATTTGTGAATGTTTGAGGCCGTGTTGGAAAATGGAGCTGCTCTCGTCTTGGCTGCCTCAGTGCCAGCGTGCCACGGCTAACCACGCATGCACACAGCACCAATTACTCATGCATTTTTAGACGGCTGTGTGTGTGTGTGTGTGTGTGTGTGTGGAACTTTTCCTGATTTACATTTAAGCAGTGGCACTTGCTGTTCTTGGATTCGCTCTACATTTTTTGGTTAATCAAAGAAAAGTCCGGCTGTCGTTCCAACACGCGTCTGCATTGCACGCTTCCTGCAGTCGTACGTTATGGGCCAGTGTGTGTGTGTGTGTGTGTGTGTGTGTGTGTGTGTGTGTTTTTTTAGTGTTAAAGGTGACGGATGGCGAGTGTTTTGCAGCAGGCCAGCTGTTTTCCCTTCTCCCTCGCTCACTTTCCCCCTAATGAAACACAAACACGCTCGCGCGCCGATGCCAGGCTCCCCGGTGCCACTTTTATTAGCATCAACTATTATTCTTTTATACTGAGGAATGCCACAGAAATTCCATTACAGTACATTCAACACAGCGCGTGAGCTGAACAAACCCCGAGCTGAGGGGATAAACGAGGGGAGAGAAAGGAGGGAATAAATAAGGGAAGAGGATAAACGAGGGGAGGAAAAAAAAACAATAAATGAGAGGAAGGAATAAATGAGGGGCAAGCAGGGAGGGAATAAACGAGAGGAGAGAAACGAGAAAATAAAGGGGGACAGAGAAGGGAGAGAATAAATGAAAAGAGAACAAAAACGAATAACCTGTGGAATAGGGAAGGAGGGAAGAGAAAGGTGGGAATGGGGGGAAGAGGAATAAATGAGGAGTAAAAACGAGTGAATAAACTAGAGGAAAGAAACAAGGGGATGTGTTAGGAAGGGGAATAAACGAGGGTAGAGAATAAATAAGAGGAGAGAGAAGAGAAAATAAACGAGGAAAGAGAAAGGAGAGAATAAACTAAGGGGTATAAATGAGGGGAGAGAAAGGAGGGAATAAACAAAAACATGCAGAGACAAAACATGGGGAGCAACTGAGGGATAAATAGAAGGAAGGAATAAACGAGGAGAAAGCAGGGAGAGAATAAATGAGGGAATAAACGAGGGGAGGGAAACAAGAAAATAAACAGGGACAGAGAACGGAGAGACGAATAACCTGAGGAATAAAGGGGGGAAGAGAAAGGTGGGAATGGAGGGAAGTGGATAAATGAAGGGAGAAAAAGGAGGAATAAATGAGGAGAAAAAAGGCGTGAATAAACTAGAGTGAAGAAACAGGGATGCATTAGAAAAGGGAATAAACAAGGGAAGAGAATAAATGAAAGAAGAGAGAAAATAAATGAGCAAAGAGAAAGGATAGAATAAACTAAGGGGAATAAATGATTGGAGAGAAAGGAAGGAATAATGAAGCGGAGAAAAAAGCATGGGGAGAAATTGAGGGATAAATAGGAATAAAGGAATAAATGAGGAGAAAGCAGGGAGAGAATAAACTAGAGGAGGGAAAGAGAGGTGGAAGAGACAGGTAAGAATAAACGAGAAGAGAAAATGGAGTGAATAATAAGTAAAGATGAAGAAGGAAATAATCAGAAGTGGGAAGAAACAAATTTATTAAAACTTGACTTTTAACGCTGGAGTTTTTTAGTCATTTATTTCTGTCTTTTACGCTTTAAAACTGATTTTTCTGGGATAAATGTTCTGTTTTGTAGAATTAGTAGAAAAATGTTGTTGGAAGGTTCGTTCTAAAAGGTTCTGTCTGATTTGCCGGCTCTTGTTTACTGACCTGAACCTGATGATATATTTCGGATGGAAACACTTTCCTGAACGTTCACTAGCTTTGGGAATAATTATTTATTCGCTTATTGAGGAAAAGAAAACCTTCTCTGACCAGCATGAAGTCGAGACGGAGCTCAGGTGAGCTGATGGTGGAATTAACAGCGATGTTATGTGTTTAAACTCTTTAACAGACTCGATGGAAGGACTTGGACGTGAACTCTAGCGTTTGTGACTAAGGCTTCGATATGAAACGTTACAGTTTGTCCTTCTCTATAAACATTTCTCCGCCTGTAGTTCAGTCCTGCAGTGCTGCCTTTACACTCTCTAATGAGCGATGAATGGTGTGAAGGAGCCCCCGAGTGTCAGTAAAGCCGCAGTGTTGGACTCGGAGCAGGCGGAGTTAAAGCTCTTAAGCACTTATTACCCTGAAGAACGAGTGAAAACGCTCTGCAGCTCTGGATCACTTCGACACTGAGAACTCCACAACCTGCGCTTTTATTAACCACCGCTAATAAAGTTCATAAACCGCACTATTAGGCTTTATAATGCCTTTTCATAACAGCTCTGGGGTTTCAGCCAGCCAATCAGAGGAGAGAGAGTGACACGGCCCTACGGAGAGAGAGAGAGAGAGAGAGAGAGAGAGAGAGAGAGAGAGAGACGGATGAGTGGAGCCACTCCGCTCTTCACTAATGAACAAATAAAATCTCACACTCAGCATATTCGTGTTTATCCTACTCTTTTCTCCACGTAGTTTCTCTCCCCTTGTTTATTCCCCCTTTTCTCTCCTCTCCTTTTTTTCTTCTTTCTCTCCCTATTTTTTCCTCTTGTGTATTCCCTCCATTCTCTCCATTTTGACTTCCTCTTGTTTATACTCTTCTTTCTCCTCATTTAATGCAATTAAATTTTATTTATAAAGCTTTTTTAAACAATGTCACGAAGCAGCTTTTCAGAAATCCACATTTAAATTTTAAATTTATCCCTAATGAGCTAAAAATGTAAACATAACCTTAATTTAATATTCTAACACTTAACTATGATATATATTCACACATTGCTGCTGCTGAATTCTGGATTGTGATTGGTCAGAAGGCGTTGATTAATTCAGCTCTGACAGTTGCGGTCATTCTGATACGTTATCGTTTCCATAGTAACAGCTCATTCACAGGGACGTGTACAGCGAACGCTCCAGTAATAATAAACAGATTTAAAAAAAGTTTGATATGGTAAAGCTTTCTGTAAATGCGACGTTTATGGAAGGAGTCTCCAGTGTCAGCGCTTTGTAACAGTCAGAGGTAAAGCTGTAGCTTTATGTTTTCTGCGAGTTTTCTGCTACAAACTGCGAGTTTTTTTGTGTCTTATTAACTGTACGAGAGAGAAAAAGAGCGGCTGGTGAAGGAACGACTGTTTATAACGTATGTTTTGTGAACATTCCACAACATTAAATATTGTATATTAAATAAACGGAAAAAAGTGATGTCATTCTTTAATACATAAAAAAACGAATTGTTGGAAAATGGCAGTGGAATAAGGAGAATAAAACACTTGAGGACGTGCTGTTAAAGGAAAATAACAGGCTTGAAGCACTCGAGTCCAGACTCCATACGTTTTCTTGGTATTGGACATTTGTACTTGGTCTTGACTCGGTTTTGTTTGTTTATGGTCAAACTGAATTTGTAAAAATAATGTTTTTGTCTTTTCTTTTCTCATGCGTAGAGCTTGACAAGAAGTAATTCCTTCTTCTAGAAAACAGAATAATCATCGGCACAACGCGCAAACAAAGCCGACTAGCTGAAATAAAGCCTCTGCCTCGAAAGCAGTTTGATGGTTTTCAGTCTCGTTGACTCACTTTCTTTAAGACTCGATCACTTTAAGACTCGATCACTTTAAGATTCGATCACTTTAAAGACTTGATCACTTTAAGACTCGATCACTTTAAAGACTTGATCACTTTAAGTCTCGATCACTTTGAGTATCGATCACCTTAAGACTCGCTCACTTTAAAGACTTGATCACTTTAAGACTCGATCACTTTAAGTCTCGATCACTTTAAAGACTCGATCACTTTAAGTCTCGATCACTTTGAGTATCGATCACTTTAAGACTCGATCTCTTTAAGACTCGATCTCTTTAAGACTCGATCTCTTTAAGACTCGGTCTCTTTAAGACTCGACCTCTTTAAGACTCGATCTTTTTAAGACTCGATCTTTTTAAGACTCGATCTCTTTAAGACTCGATCTTGGTGATATTTCTTGCCATTTTGTCCTCACCTACTAACTTCTGAATCTTTCCTTGGCTCATTTTCTCCTGATAGAGTGTGTTATAGCAGAGAGAGAGAGAGAGAGAGAGAGAGAGAGTGTCAGTGACAGTGTAATGGAACCTCGCTCGCCCTTCACTTTCATTTCAGTTCTGCTGCAGTAACACACGTCTCTTCCTGTTTGTCCGCGCAGTGAGGTCGCAAGGTCACGCTCAGGGAAGTGGTCATAGCCGGGTCAGACGAGAGGTGGATTTTAATAAACTCTCTCTCTCCCTCTCTCCCTCCCTCCCTCCCTCTCTCTCTGTCTGTCTGTCGGTTTTAGCCTGAGGTTATTGTCACAGACTTGGAGCTCATGTTGAAATGAAAGCGACTCGGACGCAGGAATAATCTCGGCTGAGAGAGATCAGTGTGTGATAAGGAGACGTGATTTCTCACGATACAGACCTTCCACTTTTCTTTTTCTCAGTCGCTCCGCTTCCCATCACACAGACTCTTCTACATCTCTCTGCTGTCTTTCTTCCCTGTACCATCTCTGGAAGAAAGGAATAAATGAAGGAGAGAAAGGAAGGAATAACCGAGGGAAAAGAAAGAACAATAAACAAAGAGTCTCATAAGGAGGGAAACAGAGGACGGAAAAAATAATAACGAGAGAGAAAGGAGTTAATAAACTAGAGAAAAGGAGGAAAAGAATAAAAAAGCTGAGAATAATCAAGAAGAAAGAAAGTGAAGAATAGAGAAATGAGAGACTGTAAAGGAAAAAAGGAAGCAGGGAAGAAACAACGGAAAAGAAAGAAAAATGAAAAAGCAGAAAGAAAGGAGAAAATTAAATGAGAAAGAAAGAAAGAAAGAAAGAAGCAAAAAGAGGGAAAGTATGGAATAAAAAAGGAGAAAGAAAGGAATAAAAGAGCACAAAATGAGGAAATAAATGAGGAGGGAAAGGAGGGAATAAACTAAGGGGAAAGAAAGAAAAGAGAGAGTAAAGAGGGATGCAACAAGGGTAAAGAAAGGAGAATAAAAGAGAATGGACAAAATAAAAAAGGTGAAAGAAGAGAGGGAATGAATTAGGGAAAGAAAAGAAAACAGAGAAGGAAAGGAGGAGAATAAACAGTGGGAAAGAAAATAAAGAATAAATAAAGTATAGAATAGAAAAGAAGTGAGAAAGGAAAAAATAAGTGAAGGAAGGAAACAAGGGAATAAACAAGGGAGAAAGAAATAAATGAATAAGAAGGAGAGTGAAAGGAGTGAATAAACAAGGAGAAAAAATAAAGAATGAATATAGAGAATAGAAAAGAAAAGAGAAAGGAGGGAAGAAAGAAGAAAATAAAATGAAGAGAGAAAGGCCAGAATAAATGAGGGAAAAAAAGAAGTGAATAATAATAGAATAAAAGAGGGGAAGAAAAGAGGGAGGTAAAGAATGAGGAGAAACGAGGGAAAGAAAGAAGAACAAAAAAGGAGAGAAAGGAGGGAATGAGAATTGAAAGGTGAAGGAATGAGGGAAAAGAAAAGCGGGAACAAAAAAATGAGAAAAAGGGAAGAGAATAAACAAAAGGAAAGAAAGAATAAAAATTAGAGAGAAAGAAAGGAATTTATAAGAGGAAAGAAAAGAATAGAATAAACAAAGGAGAGGAAGAACGATGGAAAAGTAAAAAAGGAATAAATAAGGGGAAAGAAAGAACAGAATAAAAGAGGAGAGAGAGAAAGGAGGGAATAAAGAAGGCAAATGAAAGGAAAGAGTAAATGAGTGAAAAACAGAGACTTCACTTCTCCGCTCAGGTTGTAAAATAAAGCTGACAGTTTGCGCGCTCACTGCAGAGGCTCATGGGAGTGCAGAGCATGCTGGGAAACGGGGCGTGTGCCAGAGGAACGTGTGGAATGTGTGACTTCAGCTTTTCAGCATTTCGCATCGCTTTTGCTGACTTATCGCCTACCGCAAATATTCCACCCTCGCTGATGAGTTTTCCAGGAGACGCCGTGCGCCAAGGTTTCCACCGGCGTGTGTGTGTGTGTGTGTGTGTGGGAACGTTTTCATCACACTGCAGTAAATGAAGCGTGACCACTGAGGTACTTTTGTGCGGCGTTAATTCCAGCGTGTCATTAACGTGAGAAATAACACGTCACATAACGGCTGAATTTATTCCACTGAAACTTTTTTACGCTTCAGACTGAAACGTGTTGCATTTCTCAAACACAGAAAACGTCAGCGGCGTGTGTTAAAGTTCCAGTCTGACCACACAGCGTTTCCCAGCACACACTCCGTGTCCAGCGCTAGCTCTTCAGACTCCAGCCACGAGGCTAACGTAGCTAACAAGTGCTGCGAGTTTCGAGCTACCGGTTAGCATCGTGCATTAAATACTGTGGAACAGGCTGAGAGAGAGACAGACAAGGAGAGAGTGCAGAGTGTGAGACAGAAAACAAGGTGAGACAGACAGACAAACACTGATACTGAGACAGACAGAGAGAGAGTGAGACAGACAGACAGACAGAGAGTGAGAGAGACAGGAAAAAAGTGAGACAGACAGAGAGTGAGTGAGAGAGACAGACACACAGGGAGTGAGACACAGAGTGAGACAGATGGACAAACACTGATACTGACATAGACAGGCAGACAGAGAGTGAGACAGACAGACAGAGAGTGAGACAGAGAGACAAATAGATACTAAGATAGACAGTTGTAGAGTAAGACAGACAAACAGAGAGTGAGACAGACAAACATAGTGAGATGTACAGCACACACAGAGAGTGATACTTATGGAGAGGCAGAGAGTGAGCAGACAGACAAGCAGAGAGTGAGACAGACAATAAAACATACTGTGAGACAGACAGACAGACAGGAGGACAGTGAGACAGACAGGCAGAGAGTGAGACAGTGAAGAGGAGTGTGAGGTAAGCAGGGATGTTGTGAGACAGACAGGCAGAGAGTGAGACAGTGAAGAGGAGTGTGAGGTAAGCAGGGATGTTGTGAGACAGACAGGCAGAGAGTGAGACTTACAGACGAGCAGACAGACAAGAGGAGTGTGTGATATCCAGGCAGAGAGTGAGACAGACAGCCAGCCAGAGAGAGTGAGACACAGAGTGAGACAGACAGAGAGAGTGAGACACAGAGTGAGACAGACAGAGAGAGTGAGACAGATGTGTAACAGGAAGTGCTTGTTATGTGTCACTCTGACTTCCTGTCAGAGAGAGTGAGTGAGCATGGTGTGTGTTCAGGAGCTGAGTCATCATTCTGTGTTTTCTGCTCTTCTCTTTTCTTCTCGTCTCCTCTCGTCTCCTCTTGTCTCGTCTCGTCCTCTTCAGCACGTGCTCTGTAGCGATGCTCCTTCATAACGGCGGCGTCGCGTGTCACTGACCTCATGCGTTAGTGTTTAAAAAGCTGAAATGAAGTCAGACAGCACCAGGTGCCGAAGTCTTTCCCTTCCAGACGAGTCCACAGCCGCCGGAGCCAAGTGGAAAAAAACCCTGAAAGATTTTAAAAACTGCAGCTTATTTTCTCTGACAAATGATTCTTCTGCTCTCGCACAGTTGGGTTGCGTTTATTCCTGCGGATAACGATGCTTTAAAGACGTACGGGTTGTTTTTGTTAACGTCGCATTTGGAGAAAAACCCAAACTGACTGCTTCCACAAACGCCAAGCAGCTGCAGCGCTTATGGAGCAGACTGAAAGCAGCTAACAATCGTTTCAATAATTCCATTTAATTTAAACATCAGCGCTGCTGAGATCTGGATTCTGCGCTCGTTCTAATACATTATCGTTTCTATAGTAACAATCATAGCAATTTAAAAAATGTCTAATTGTGGATAGAAGGAGACGATAATTTAACGTTTATGGAAGGAGTCTCCAGTGTCAGAGGTAAAGCTGTAACTTGAAGTTTTCCGAAAAACTTTAAACATGTAGCATTTTAAATTTAATATAATAATAATAATAATAATAATAATAATAATAATGTAAAACAGAGCTGGGGATATGATGATATAATATCAGTATCATGATAAATTGTTACAGTATGCTTGTTTGAGATATTGTGGGTGTTGTGGCATAATTTTTTCACAATAAATAAATTTCATTTCATTACAAACTGTCTGAATGCAGCTGATTTGATGTTAAAATGTTGCACTTAATCTTTAAAATTAATTATTAAATTAAAATTAATTGTTAAAATTTCCACAGATTTGTCTTTTTTCCTTGTTATTTATTTGTTTGTTTGTTTTCAATATTTTTTTTATTTGGTAATACAAAAAAAGGAAAAATAAATGAATTTTTCTAGACATTACCTGAAGTAATATAGTAATAAATAAAAATGAAGTGATGCATCTTTGGGAACGTTGTTAGATCCTTTTTTTTCCCCTTTACGGATATAAAGTGCAGTAAAGAATTTATTCATGACTTGGCCTTTCACCCTCCGGGCCGCGCCGCGTCCTAAATCACATTACATCACGTTAAATCACGTTAGAGCAGCGAGCGGACTGAGAGCAGCCCGGCTCCAGAGATGGAGAGATAAACGTATATCAGGTATACGGGTTACTCGGCATGAGCTGACATCAGATTTCCATGTCACAGTCGTTTTCTTAGCTTTGAACTATTAAAAAAATATTTCTCCATTGGCGAGACAAGCTTTAGTAAAAGCACTGTGTGCTTCTGGAAGCTGAGTGATTTACTGTAACAGTGCTGTGTCTGCTAAATGTCTGTGTCTGCTCTTATTACTACTGTATGACTACAGTATGGATAATTATTCATCAAACACCTTAATTCTCTAGAACAGCAGCTCGGACAGCAGCGCAGGTTATTATTCATGCGCTCGCTCTAACACGTTATCGTTTCCATAGTAACACCTCATTCACAGGGGCGTGTACAGCGAACGTCCACTGATGATAAACAGATTACAAAAATCATTGATATGGTGAAGTTTCTGTAAATTACTGTATTTATCATTTATGGAAGGAGTCTCCAGTGTCAGGGGTAAAGCTGTAACTTTAAGTTTTGCGACGTCTTCAGGACAGAGGAGTTTACGCTTCTTTGCGGTTTCTCGGTAACACGACAAGCTGCGTTTAGAGAACAAAGAGAGGCTGGTGAGTGAACGACTGTTTGTGGCTGCTAGAACTTAAGTGAAAGCCTGTTTCACCAGCATTAAATGTAACTATAAATGGATAAAAAATATGATGTGTCGTTCTTTAACACATTAAAAGTTGTACTTGTTGGTAAATCGCTGTGGTGTAAGAGGAATAAAACACTCAGGGACGTGCTGTTAGAGGAAAATAATGAGGAACTGCGCTTCATCACGCCGCACCGGCGTTGATTATTTTCCTATAATTACACGACACGGAGTGTTTTATCGCTTACATACGGTATATCACTGTCTCGATGTTGACTGAAATCATGTGCTTTTATTTATTCAAAAAAACAAACATTTATAAATAAATAAATTAAAACAACAGCAGGATGATAGATACCAGGCGAAGATGTTTCTTAGCATCAGAATGTGGTTTCAGTGTTTCAGTATTTGTCCATAAATTATTATTATTATTATTATTATTATTATTATTATTATTATTTTATTACTTTATGAAGCAAAACGTAATTATAAACAGAGGACAGTTTACTCTATCAGTTTAATTTGTAGTTTCATTTAGTAAAACAGAATTAAAGAGTTCATTATTATTGTTATAATCAATGTATTTGTTATTTATTACCTGTAATTATGTTTACTTATTTATTTAGAGAATCAGTTTCATTTATCTTTTTTTTTTATTATTCTGTAACATTGACATAAAATCTTTAGCACAAACTCACGCGCCTCTGTAGTGTTTCCAGTAAAGCACCTCAAACACACACGTGCAGATCTTTTATTGACAAATAGCCATCGTTTTTTTTTTATTTGAATAATTTGGAATTGTGTTTCATATTTGCTGTTTTATTTCTTTTACAATAAAACATGTTTTATGATAAAATCGGGCAGATGGAGAGATAGCGGAGAGTGGGTGAGGAGATGGAGAGCTCGCTGCACTCCTGCTGACCTGAGAACTGAAACGAGACACTAATTTATTTCAAATGCCGAGAGTCAAAACAGACCTCGATGTGAACGACGAGACACGACTGAGTCCAACAGCACAGAATAACACATACCTTCTGTTTCTCCATCTGTGCAGAGAGAGAGACAGAGAGAGAGAGAGAGACAGCGAGAGACAGAGAAAGAGAGAGAGATAGAGAGAGAGTCAGAGAGAGAGAGACAGAGAAAGAGAGAGACAGAGAGAGAAAGAGACAGAGAGAGAGTCAGAGAGAGAGAGTCAGAGAAAGAGAGAGAGAGACAGAGAGACAGACAGAGACAGAGAAAGAGAGAGAGAGACAGTGAGAGAGTCAGAGAGAGATAAAGCTTATTAGACTGAGAGACAGAGATAGAGAGAGCGAGAGAAAGAGAAACAGAGAGTGAGAGACAGCGAGACAGAGAGAGAGTGAGAGACAGCGAGACAGAGACAGTTAAAGCTCATTGAACTGAGAGACAGACATAGAAAGAGAGAGAGAGAGAAAGAGAGAGAGAAACCTCATGAGGTCATACAATTTTTTATTTATTAAAGTTTCCCTCATCAGCTTCATTTTTCTCTCTCTTGAAGTTAATAAGACAAAAAACCAGCAGCTTGTCATGTTACTGAGAAACTGCAAAGAAGCGTAAACGCCTCTGTCCTGAAGATGTCAGAAAACTTAAAGTTCCAGCTTTACCTCTGACTGTTACAAAGCGCTGACACTGGAGACTCCTTCCATAAGTGTTAAATAAATGTCTCCTTACAGAAAACTTCACCATATTAATTATTCAGTTCAACAAAATTCATCCGTTTATGTGGAGCGTCCGCTGTACACGTTCCTGTGAATGAGCTGTTGCTATAGAAACGATAACGTATTAGATCGAGTGCATTAATATAAACCTGTAATTTGCAGCTGCGCTACTGTCAGAGCTGCTGTTACAGAAAATGACCAATCACAATCCAGAATTCAGCAGCTGTGTGGTGTAAATGTTGTAGCCAGAGTGAGTTCATGAGTGTAAAAGAAACATACAGGACTTCTGGCTTAGACTTTGTAGAATTTATGATGTTTGACCCGTTGCTACGGCGATACAAGAGACACCTGAAAACTACAGCCGATTCACCGAAGGGGAAAGGACACGAGACGTGAAAGATGCACAGTTGTTTCAGTTAGCAGTTACTCTCACTTCATGTTGACTTTATTTAGGTGAACTTTGACCTGTGACTTCACGAGCCTTGGTCTTGTGAGCCAATAGAAAAGAAGGAGGCGGGACTGTGGTCTGTTTGCTTAAAGAAAATGGCGGAGTTGATGATTATTAAGTAGCTTCACACAAAAATAAATAAATAAATTAGTCGTCTCATCCGCCAACACACGCTAGGTGGTAAACTGGTTTCTCTCTGTCTGTGTGCTGGAATGTTTTTGTTAGCAAAGTTGCCACCTCTGTATATCTGTAGAAGAACATAATAATTAATCATTGTACGAATGCAGAGACAACACCAGGACCTGCGTTCGCTGCAGACTGTTCTCCGCAGTGTAGCAGCATGATTTAGATGAACGTCTTATCAGAGCGCGGTTCGGTTTATGATGATAAAGAACATACAGGTTCGTTTTTATAAGCTCTCCCTCCTCTTTTTTAGAGGAATATGGAGCTTTAGAAACATGTTTCTCATTCCGTATCGCCAGATCGCTGCCAAGTGCACATCTTGAGTTGCATTTTCATACGCGCTCTGCGTGTTTACATGGGGTCAACCACGTTCTCAGAACGGCTGTGTCCTAATTGACTCCATATAGTTTATACTCCGCTCCAGCGGTAAGCGGGCACGTCATTTCACCCAATCACTCGACTTTCGTTACGTTCAGCTCAGTGAAATAATGATATAGGACCTGTAGCTAGCATAAACATGAATTAGCCACATTAACATCTAAGTAGAGAATTATATGCATTCTGTGGGATCAGTGGTTAAGGCATTGGGTTACTGATCAGAAGGTCATGAGTTTGAATACTAGCATCTCCAAACTGCCACCTTGAGCGAGACCCTTAACCCTCAACTGCTCGGCTGTATCCTGTCTCGATTGTAATTCGCTTTATCAATCCAAGTGACAAAGTCCGTCAAAATTCTTACACAGTTTTCCACTGAACTGTAATCGATCAGCCACTGCTTACTGTGCTAATGCTGCAAACAGGTACTATGGCTTTATAGCCTCGGGTTTGCATAAAATATCGGAAGAAGTGCAAATATAAAAAATTACTAATAAAATTTGGTAAATTGTATCATCTATATCACTGCTAACCTACAGTTCCTCACTCTTCACACTGTAAAACAATGTTCTGTAAAACGTACAGTGGTTTCCATGGCAGCAGAGTACAGAGTAAATTTACAGCAAATAACTGTAAAACATTTTTATGTTATGCCTCACTAGCGCGTGTCGATTTATCCAGCCATGAGATGAACTCGCACTAAAAGACTGAAGTGTGAAGGTTAACACGTGACTCCTCAGAGAAACGTGAAGTCACGTCTTTTCTAACTGCTGCTCGTGCTGCGTCACAGGGCGGCGTAAGTCGGACGGCGGAGTTAATTTTGTGCCAAAAGCTTCAAATAAAATAATAAAATTCACGAGCAAAGACACTTGGATGATAAAGAAATGTGAGACTGTAGCTACAGACTATTCAGTAGCTACTTTTAACACGTTTCCCTGCCGCTGAGTACTCGGCCCCGCTCTTCCACCGTCTCAGAGGCGGCTCCGCCTTTAATGGGGTGGGCGTGGTTAACTGTCCGAGCTCCTCCCACTCCAAAATCAGTTGACCAATAGAGAACTAAAGTGAACGCCTTCTTCTAAGACACACCCCCATAAAAAAATGTCCCAGAATTCAGAAGCAAAAATAAGATTGCAGAAGAAAAAAAAACAGCATCAGAAAAAGACACAAATGGGAAAAATAATTAAAGCAAAGTGAGAGTGTGAATCAGAAATAATCTTTTTTTTTTAGTGATTACTTTTTTATTTTTATTTTTTTAGTGATTACTAATCTAATCACTAAAGATTAGTTCTAATCTTTTTGAAAAGAATCATTTGGATTTGCTTCTCATTACTTATCGACTCATTTGCAATGTATTTTTTATATTTTGATAATTAATATGTATTTTATTTGAAACTTTTGGCGCGAAATGAACTCGGAGGAAAGCGCTGTCAGCCCTCTTCCGCATCCATGAGCACTCAGACGCCCACGATTGCCTAGTGATTGACAGCGGGGAGAGAGTAAGCTCCTCCCACTCAGAGGGGCGTCACACTTTGTTTGACTCAAGATCTCTGATTCAATTCAATTCAATTCAATTTTATTTGTATAGCGCTTTTAACAGTGGACATTGTCACAAAGCAGCTTTACAGAAATAAATGGATTCACAAAAATATATTGTAAATATTTGAATTTATCCCTGTGATTGACAGAGCGAACGTTTTTCTGAAGTAGTTGCTAAAATAAAGGGCACAAAAATGATCTGCTAATTTTCAGCCAAAAGAATCTTTACGTTCTCACTCCTGCTTAAAGATATTAGATATCCCACAATGCATTGCGTTTTCTGGTACTTTACTTTAAACCTTTACAATCCTCTAAATAATAAAACACTCCTGTTGTGAAACACACTGCACTGTAAATATAATCAATCAGTAAATAAATACATATTGTTTCTTTAAAGTGTCGCAAACTTACATTAAATGCTCTGTGGTTTCTGTTTAGATATATATTCACGTCACATCACGTCACGTCACGTCACATCCCTGATCGTCTCATACTTAAACAAAAACTAATACTTAAACAAAAACTAATACTTAAAATACTAATCAAATAAAATCTGAATAAAGTTATCATTTCGAAGGTGATCAGTTTGCCACTGTTTACTCCTGCTTTCTTCTCGTAAATCGACTTCCTCAGACTGGACTCACTCACTCAGTACCTTCAGCATGTGGTTACTGTAGATTAGGACTGGAGCATTTTTATGAGTGTGTAAGAAACGGAGCACTGCACCGGTGCTGTGTGTGAAGTGGCGTGATGTTGTTATTGTTCTGTTTAGCGTAGGTCCTGGTGGATTCGTCTCATAACACACGTCTTCTCTTTGTCTGTTTTATGTTTAATAGCTCGTATAAACACAACACACCACACCAGTCATCCTTTCTTTCCTTTTTTTTCTTTTCTTTCCTTCTGCCTAAAATCCTGTATGTTAACCCTTCCATGCAAAAACTATTTTACGAACATGTCCATATTCTTTATTTTTTTAATTACGTAAACTTGAATGTCATATGAATTTTCAAGTTATATAATTGATAACAGTGTAAAGGGATTTTCCATGTTTAGGAATACCGTGAGTTCAAGAATAAAATATCAGACTTGGGGGGAAAATAAATCCCGTGTGTTTATAAGCAAACATTTTTAGTATTCAGGTTTAAAATATTTAATGTTGATGACTGAAATGATAGAAATGTTGTTTTTCTGTTAAAAATTAGTGAAGTACAAACTGTTACACAATGCAGCTGATTTCAGAAGTAAAACAAGAATAATACATTTTTAAACAGTTTTTTTTTTTAGGTTGAGATTTTGTGTAGAAAGTTTTGCCCGCAGTCTCGAGAGCGTCAGAAATGAGGATAATGATTTCTGTTAAATGAACGTGATGTAAACCTTCAGCCTGGACACCGTGCACGTGAACGGCTTCATTTCTGTGGGTTGGTGTTTCAGCTCTCACGTGAATATTCCTCTTCCACGCTGCTCACATACTGTTTACCTGATTTCAGGGTACAACGTGTTAGAATGATTTTTTCAATGTATTCATTTCTCACTTTTAACGTTTACAAGCTTATGATTATTAAAAAATCAATAAATAAATGAGTTTGTGAGACGTGAGTCTTAATGACGTGATGAGGAAACCAATGATGTGTGCTGAGCTAAGGTAACGTTTTATAACTTCACTTTAATAAGTGAAATAAGTGTTTCTTTAACTCTTTTCCCCCTCAAACACTCGCTTTATGGCAGAATTAAACTCCGGGCCTCGACTCGAAGCAAATAAAGCGGTGTGTTAAAGGAAACGCAGAACGGGAGAGAGCCGAGCTGTGGTCAGCTAAAATGACGGACGGCCTCGCTCGGCTTTTCTGACACACGCTGGGTTTGAAGAACGTCATCATCATCATCCTGGAGACTTATGAGAGCCGCTGATAGACGGGCTGTAACTCAGGAAGCTCGTTTAAACCGCCAGACGCCTTTCACGCGTTTTTTTTCCTTCGAGAAAACATCGCATTGCGCCCAGAGTGCCCGTGCCAGGTCCCACTACGAGCCTCAGGAGCTCTGAAGCATGAAGTGAGGCCAATAAGCGGCAAATCATAAGGATACACACACACACACACACACACACACACACACACACACCCCTGAGAGCCAAAATATACTCGTTCAAACACACACAGAAAACCTGGAACCTGCTGTCAGGCCCTGTGTGTGTGTGTGTGTGTGTGTGAGTGTGTGTGTTTACATTAGGGGTGATGTAAAATGGCCAGAATTCATATTACATATTTCACTTCTGAATTTTTACTATAAAAATCACTTTTTGTGTTTTGGTCTCGAGGGATGCAGTCGTTAGCATCTCAGTCCCGCCGTGTCGAGGATGTAAGCTGAAGAAAAACAGCCTCGTTTATGGGCTTGGAGCACGAGCTGGAAAATGCCAGTGACCAAACGATTAGGTTTTATAGTTACAGCAAACACACAGAGCTCTGCCAGATTACAGCAAAACGCGGACACACAGCCGTGATGCGGCTCCAGATCCTCCTGCGGCCCGCGCTCACACACACACACACACACACACACACACACACACACACACTGAACACCGTCTCCTCAACGAACACCTCCGTCTCAGTCTAATAAATCACACTGTCCTCCTGAAACAGGTCTGAAACAGCAGAGTGCTGCAGACGATCAAACTGTGTGAGAAGAAGAGAAGACAAGAGACGAGCGTAAACATAAATACATGAGTGAGTGAATAAATAAATAAACAGTGAATAAATAAATAGATAAATAAATAAATAAGTGAGAAAATGAATAAATAAATAAATGAGCGATTAAATAAATAAATGAGTGAGTGAGTGAGTGAGTGAGTGAGTGAATAAATGAATAAATAAATAAATAAATGAGTGAGTAAATAAATAAATGAGTGAGTGAGTGAATAAATGAATAAATAAATGAGTGAGTGAGTGAGTGAGTGAGTGAATAAATGAATAAATAAATAAATGAGTAAGAGAGTGAGTGAGTGAATAAATGAATAAATGAGTGAGAGAGTGAATGGATGAGTAAATAAATCATATTAATCAGCTTTGCTGTGTTTTTGCGCGATATCAGTTCATTTTACTGTCATTTTCCAGTAAGAATTTTTTGCATTTCAAATATTTTGCCATCATTTTATAATTTGTCTTCCTTTTATTCTCACTTCATTCTCACTCTGTAGCTCTTTCAGATCTGCCTCAAGGGGAAAGTGCAGTAGAATAATAATAATAATAATAATAATGATGATAATAATAATAATAATAATAATAATAATGATAATAATAATAATAATAATAATAATAATAATAATAATAATGATAATAATAATGATGATAATAATAATAATAATAATGATGATAATAATAATAATAATAATAATGATGATAATAATAATAATAGTAATAATAATAAAGACGTGAATAGGTGAATTTATAAATAATAAACAAACAAACAGCAAATAAATACAGCA